>NC_134409.1:122090640-122343140 GCF_038048845.1 Mixophyes fleayi | reverse complement strand
TTAATCAAGGAAAGAGACACCTTTCTGTAATAACATATCAGCAGGTATTTTATACAAGTGTTACAAGCTATAACCAACATATCTGACAGTAGAACAGGATGAAGCTGGGGGCTGCTGGTGAAGGCTTGAAGGACCACATGTGGTCCTAGAGTTGCCTGTTGTCCATCACTGCTGTAGATGTATTATTTTCATTTTTTTTATATATTTTGCACTTACATAAATAATGTGGTTACCATTGAATATTAGTTCCTGATTGTACGGGGATGTTGTGAAGACTTGCCTATTCTCCCAGAATGACCATAATTTGGGTAGTTCTCCCATACTTCCACGGGAGGCCACCCTCCCAGATCCCACCCTTTTCCATAGTGAAGTGGGCGGAGCATTAATAACGTGACTCTCTGAAAATTGTGCTATCATGGCCCCACCCCTGCTGGCGCAAAATGCAGCTTCACCCAACGTGGGGGTGGGACGTTGATATGATCTGATCGGCATCATCACGCCCCCTGTGCTAATCAGACCTGCCCCCTGGGATCTGCTGGAGGGGAGGTCCAAAGAGTAGGCAAGCCTGATTTTATGTGTACATGTTGCTGTAGGTACAATGTTTTAATGGTATGAGATGTAGCATCGTAATAATTACACAGAGTCTGAAAGTGCGATAACAGAAAATACATAAATTGTGAAATGTTCTTCATCAGTCGTCATCATCCATCTCGCCAGTGCTAAGAAATGAGAACTCAACGGCCACAGCAAAGTTTGCCACTAATGTCATGAACTCTTTGAAGTCGACTTGACCTTTGTTCTTGCTCTCCATGTTCTTCAGGAGTTCTTTGAAGTGGCTATTGCCTTCTAAACACTTGAGGGAGTAAAGAGTAAAATGTTAAATATTCGCAATAAAGGAGCGAAGAAGGTATTCACAAGTTCCCAGGAAGCATATTTCCACACAAATCCAGGAAATAAATGCACCTAGGAATTCTGGGTTGTAGTATATGCAAATGAACATATTTTGTGCCTTTGCCCTCTCAATTTTTATTGCATACCATATAAACCCCTCTGAGATCCCAGAGGGAAGGTCCAAAGGGTAAGTTCAGGGGCATGACAATGTGACTTGTTTCAACATGACCCCCCCCTCTCCTCTCCAGCTGCACAGTGACGCAATCACATTTTTGTTCCTTCCTTACAAAAAGAAGAGACGGGATCTGGGAGGGTGGGTTACTCTCCTGGAAGACCGAGAGGATTCCACGAAATTCGAGAGAGTAGGCAAATATCAGTGCAATCTTTCCAACTTTTACCAACGGCTTTAAAAGCATTTAATACCGTCATAGACAAACCGAGGGGGGGGGGGTTCCTAGTGTCTGAAAACTCCCTCCCAGCATGGGGCACTGTATGCTTGAGGTGGCTTGCCCAGTGTATATGATGGGGATATGAATTGCCTGTGTATATGATGTGGATAGGAAGAGTTGGAGAGCAGTCAAGCACTGTCTAAAACTATAGCCACGCCCCCATGCATGCTGGTCACGCCCACCCTCGGTGCAGCGTGGAATCCCCTCTCCACAAATCCTGCGTTTGCCCCTGACCATGATAATTATACGATCTGCATTAAGAGGTTACAAGTATGCAACAGCATTGTCATTTGCATTCCCCTACCCACAGTTCTTGAGTGCAGTATATTTTTCATTGCTTGCTTTATTTGCTTGTTGAGAACTTGCTATTGAGTTATGCCATTTTTTAAGATAAAGCATTAATAGTACAGTAAATGAGTAATTGCAATGTACAGTTAGCACCACATAAACAATCCTAGTGAAAAGCTATAAAATAATGTTCCTCCCTCTCCTGCTATACTGCAATAGGATTTATCTAAACATCTATAGTTGGGGCACAGTGAGCATTCTCTGTCCAGTAAAATTAACACAACATTAGAAGTAGTAGCTCTACTATCATATAAAACAGCTGCTTTATGTAGGTTTATGTAAGACCCTCATGGATATATGTTCTCTTTTAAAAACATTTGAGTTTAAATTAATACTTGTTGGAGGTTTTCATTAGCAAAAGATGAGTACGAACGGCAAACTTCCAAAACAGAGTTCACTGTTTGAATTAAACACTGCTAAAATGCTTTTTTAATATATCATTTAAACAGTGTCTAAAAATAAAAACATTTAACAACACGAAATTTTAACGTGAACAGTGAGTGTGAACTGGGAACAGTGAACCTCCAATGCGATTGATAAATGAAAACCGAGAATAACGCAACACAAGTCGCAAATTTCAAACCACAAATTTGAATCAGGGTCCATTTTTGATGTACCAGGAACCTGTTCATGGCCAGTGAGCCAATGAAATTGGAATGAATTTCGAGCCAGTTGAGCATCTCTACAGGGCAGTAACAGTAGAGGTGTGTTAATCTGTTGTACTGCTGAGAGTGGAGATTGCAATATAAGAGTGCTTAACAAACACAGAGATCCATTATTACTTGTGTGGTTCTCTTTAAATTCATCATTCCTCTGAGCTAGATTAATCTAATTTACAAATACTTGATAGCTTATTTGTACACTGAAATTGATATTTGTGTGCTACATGAAAAAACAGTCAGTATTTAACTTATGTGCGAAACAGAATACTAATTTGCACCCCTCGCATTGTAACATGGTGTTGTCCAGGAGACTGAAATAAGAAGTTTCTTAAGTTAAGATCCTTAATGAATCAGGCCCAATATCCTTTTAATTTTGCTCGACTACTTTTCAGTTTCCTTACTTTAGTTTAATATTACTCACAGTATTTGTTATTATGTGAGTATGGTAGACTGATCACCAGGATTATATAATTTGTCATTTATTAATCAATTACAATGGCATAGCTAGTGGTCATTTGTGTATGCAAAAATAAATTAATTTGATTGCGGTGCAGATTAATATATCAAACTCTATATATTATATGAATAACACACGGAACACAGATTAATATTCCACTGGATGAATAATTATATGGACAGTCACATAAAGTTGGATTAATTCATAATTAATTCTTGAAAACTGGATACAAATATATTTTTTAGGAAAATATTGAAGACTAGCCCAATTTTTCCTAGTTTCATAGAGTAAAAAGGAATGATATATTACCTAAATTTAGCAGTCAATAAAATTAAAGTATGCAAGGTAAATTATTTGTTAATCCTATAGTGTTTCAGAAATATTAGATACATAAAACGTGACAAGTGGTTAAATGTATCAAGCTGAGAGTTTTCCAGCGGGTTTGAAAAGTGAAGATGTTGCCTATAGCAACCAATCAGATTCTAGCTGTCATTTTGTAGAATGTACTGAATAAATGATAGCTAGAATCTGATTGGTTTTTCAAACCCGCCGGAAAACTCTCATCTTGATACATTTACCCCAAGGTGTCTTAAGAGGAGTCATCATTTTCCATTACAGTTTGATGTGTGTTTAATGCACTGCAAAAATTATAGGATAAATCACCTTACCAAGCTCTGATGCTGGTGATTTGCTCATTTGGAACTGATTAAACAACATACAGGTAGTAGACCATGTGCAGCTGGTATGGCCTAAATGCACTATGGCATTGGGTCTACCAATGTCTGAAACTACTATCATAAAAAAGACATTCGTTTGATGCCTTTTTGGTGGTGGTGAAAAACGCTGCCTCAGATTTTTCAGAATATCCCATGAATGCTTGATTGGGTTCAGATCTGGAGACCGAGAAGGTCATGACCTATGAATAACATCTATGTCATGCTCATCAAACCATTGGATGACCATACATACTCTGTGAATGGGGCACGTAGATTCCACTGTCAGGATAGAAATGGTGCAATATATGGAGATGATAACTCCATTACCATTAAGTAGTGATTATCATTGACCTTGACTTTTGAGAGGACAACTGCACTCAAAATTATGCTGGGAAAATGCACCCACAACATTGTGGAACCTTCAATGTTGGAAGCCCAATTTAATTGGCATCCAACAAAAATGGACTCATATGTGGGTGTGTGTTGTTAGACTGTGAGCTCCAATGGTGCAGGGACTGATGTAAATGATCCCATAGAATCGCAACTCTATGAAGTTCTTGTTGAATCAATCTCATGACACTGGCTGCTTGTACCACAGGTTAATATTTGAAGTGAATTAGTCTGCAGTTGTTTGTCTGTTTTGATCTGTCATGATCCTTGAGTATGATACATGAGACCTTCAGTTTGGTGATATTATTGTGTCTAATTATGAAAAAAAAAAAAAAAAAAGAATGTATTATATTCTTACAGGGTGTAATGTGGGCATCTCTTTCCTTAAAAGTTGCCTGAGCTCCTTTGTCTCCAGGGAGAATGGGTCACCACCTTTACTCGCATATTTATAGAATACCTTAATCAGGGCAACAATTGCCTTCTCCGATTGAGTTTGGGCACCAAACTTGGGAATCCTGTAAAAGAAAAGTGGGAACACAATGATGATGTATTTATTTAAAGAAAGAACAGAATGGGCCTGATTCACTAAGGAACACAAAGTGACAGCAATTAGCTTTTTTGAAAACGGATGGAGAATGTAAGAAAGTTTTCTACAAGAAGAGGATGTCAAGAAACGTTTCTAGTTGAATTCAGCACAGTGGCTTAGTGGTTAGCACTTCTGTCTCACAGCACTGGTGTCATGCGTTCGATCCCCGACCATGGCCTTATCTGTGTGGAGTTTGTATGTTCTCACCGTGTTTGCGTGGGTTTCCTCCGGGTGCTCCGGTTTCCTCCCACACTCCAAAAACATACTAGTAGGTTAATTGGCTGCTATCATAATTGCACCTAGTCTCTCTGTCTGTGTGTGTATTAAGGAATTTAGAATATAAGCTCCAATTGGGCAGGAACTGATGTGAGTGAGTTCTCTGTACAGCGCTGCGGAATCAGTGGCGCTATATAAATAGATAGTGATGGTGATGATAATGAAGTACACTCTGCCTATATGGCACTTGTCATATGCAGACAGACACAACACACTCAGGAAACGCAGTGATTGATAACACATGTTATAGCATGCATGCACAGCCATCATCACTATCAATCGACACTTAAGAGTCCTTTGCATTCGAAGATGAATTGCATACACTTGTGATCACTGGTGTTTAGTCTATTTCTGCATGCGCAGAGCAATAATACACAAAATGCGGCATGTATTAGCATTTAGGTTCCTTAATGAATCAGGCCCATAGTCTTTAAGGATTTAGGATAGCTTTACCTAACCCTTTAAAAAGAAAAAGCAACCAATCAGATTCTAGCTATCATTTATTGAGAACATTCTAGAAAATAATTGGTAGAATCTGATTGATTACTATTAGAGATGCTTACTGACTCCTATGAACTGGTTTTGGTTTTGATTTTGGATCTGGATTAGCTTTGTGTTTTGGTTTTGGCAAAACCCCCTTCGTGTGTTTTGGTTTTGGCTTTCTATTTTTTAGAAAAAAATCCTAAATTATGCTAAAATCACATAATTTTGCTCTTTTTTTGTTCCTACATTATTATTAACCTCAATAACACTAATTTCAAGTCATTAGCAGTCAATTTAGACCACCTCACAGGTCACAATATTATTTTCATACACTTTCGGACAAATACTGCAGCGATCTGGCTGGATGGTAAGCAACAGAGCAATAACACAAACACACGGCAGTTCCTAGCACATCTACAATACATTGGCACACAGTAGTGGCAGAAAAGAAAAATGGGGGTCCGCCCTCCGTTCCACCCCATGCCATGTTGGATCTTAAAAAGGAATTCAAAACTCACAAGATCCATTGACGTCACACGTGACGTTTTGCCTCGTTTTCAATTCCGAGAGCGCGCCACAGTACTGAGCCGATTCGGCTCGCTACTCGGATCCCCTAAGTTCGGGTGTGTTCGGTTCTCGAGGAACCGAGCCTGAGCATCTCTAGTTACTATGGGCAACACCTCCACTTTTTTTTTTAGAGAAGGTTAGCTAAATCTATCCCTAAGACCTTAAATACTATGGGTAAAGAAGACACATATGTATAGTAACTGCATGTTAAAGATCAGTGACATTTTCAAAACCGTACTTTAAAACATTTGCTACAGTTGGCTCAAAAATCTTGCTAGTTTTGCTGACTTAATTTGGCTTTAAGTGTTCCCACCCCTACCTACCTCAACCAAACCACATCACACAGCAGAATGAATTGACCGAAATTCACGAAAGGCATATTTACAAATTTAGTATGGTGTGGCACTCCAGAGAATGGCAAAACAATGGCGGAACATAAAGATAGTATTGCTAGAACTTTGCCGTCTGAGAAATGGTCTGTTCTGTTGGGAAACTTGATTTGCGCAAAAGTTTTGTCATAACTTTTCTTATCTTAACTTCCAATACCATGAGCCTCCTTCATTTATTTGCTCTGGGACAGTTTTAGTAAACAGACATTTGTACTGGGTCCACCAGGAGAAGGATGTACCATCAGAGTTTATAGTATTGGATCCTAAAAGAGTTGGTCTTAGGAGATCTAAGCTAGTTTTATATTTAGGACTGAGGTTAACATTAGGTCTAGGGCTAACCTTCACAGTAGGTTCAAACTGACCACATGAACTAAAACTAATGGCTATGTAAGAATTAGGACTAAGACAACCATTTGATTTTTATACTTTTTATTTATCTGGTCCAAAAATTCGTAGACAACCATTGTCAAGCATATTATTTTGAAGAGACTGATTCCCCTCTTGGACAATTATTTTCTTATAAAGTTTGCCTGAATGGTCCAAACCACATTTCATTGAAAATATAGACCAATGTCTGATTCTTGCTTTCTCCAAAGATGAATAAAAACTAAGTCCTTGTGTAAGAAGAACACCATCATAAAATATGCTTTCGGCAGCCCCCTAGGATCCGCCTTCTCCTTACAAGTATGCAAACTTTGTATTCCCTGTATGCGCTGGCAGCTTGACCTATTAAACCATCATCATCACCATTTATTTATATAGCGCCACTAATTGGGGCTTACAGTTTAAATTCGCTAACACACACAGACTAGGGTCAATTTTGATAGCAGCCAATTAACCTACCAGTATGTTTTTGGAGTGTGGGAGGAAACCAGAGTACCCGGAGGAAGCCCACGCAAACAGGGGGAGAACATACAAACTCCTCACAGATTAGGCCATGGTTGAGAATTAAACTTAAGACCCCAGTGCTGAGAGGCAGAAGTGCTAACCACTGAGCCACCGTGCTGCCCATAAAATATTCACTATCCCCATAAAAACAAAGGCACACACAATGTTAAGCCATAAGAGTCCTGATATATATGTGTATATATCATCACCTTGAAAGTCTTCTAATTGGAATGAAGCTGTTTTGCTATTCTTGAAGCTGACATCTGGTGCACTTCTCCCTGTAGTGATGCTATAAAAAAATCTCATCTGCTAAGAACAATTCATTGTAACTTGTAAGTACTGGTAATTACCATCCACATTAACCTTATGACCGGTAATTACAGTAGTTGAAGGACACCAGACCCATCCTGAACTAATAAAGTGGAATAAGAATGCTGGGGATTTGCAGAACGTTGCACATTTCCTTTACACACAATGGGCCTGAATTATAGTTAACTGGAATAATGTGTCTGTATGTTGAGTTGCACGTACCTTAACATAGATATGTCTGGCGCAATGATGCGAAGATTAATTTGGAAACTTGCACTAGACCCATGGAACATGCAAATAGAGGCCTCCTAAAAGGCGCATCTTAAAGACATGTGTAAGTCAAAAGTGGAAGAATGTCATAGGGGTCATGGTTCACTTGCGGCTCCTTACATTACCAGACTTCCCTTATGTCCAACTCAAATCAGGACCAACATGTGCCGAAATCACCAAAACAATAATTGCACCAACAAATGTATTAACTGCATACTTTCACTGCCTTGGCAGCAGCAACGTGTGTTTACAGCAAGGCATTTTGCAATATTTACAAATCAAAACTGATATCATTCAGCACAGTTTTGAAGCCCTATGAGATAGCCCCAACATTAAGCCAAAGTCTGATCTCTGAAACTGCTCCAAAGTTGGACCTAACGTCACCTAATGTGATCTTTGCACTGTCCTCACTGCCCCAAGCAGTTATGGGAAATGCAACACCGTTAATAAATCAGCCTTTATGCTTATATAGGTAACAACTTTACACTTGCCGTTCTATATCGCTAAATAGCTCAGAGCAATCATTTACAGCTGAAACATGTTTTTAATGACAAGTCAATTATCCACTGAGCAGACGCTTTATTGAAACCGGTCCAAAGACCGGGGATTCATTTTGTGATTAATCGAGAGCAACAGTCTATGAAATACAATTAGAAAATCATTTCTGAGTTACTGCTTATAAAATGTCACTGTGGCCCCTGCAACTGTCAGAGATGCCTAGAAGAATATTATTCCAGCACACACACATATATATAGTTATGGTATAATTGCATTGTGGGGATAACAAGTGCGGATTTTATATTATATTATCTTACCTTAAACCTGTAGGAAAAGTGATAGTTTTATGGTGTACCAAATGCTTAAAATTCTTAAAATTAATTAAATGCAAGAATTACATCCTACATTTGCTAAAAGGTTTCTCTGTATTGATCCATTACAAGGCATTCACTATCTTATCCAGCTGGGTTTGTAGATTTACATATTTAGTTATATCTGTGCTATTAACCAGAAGATTGTCCAGCACGGACATACAATTACTGATTTGCATGTCTCCACCTTTGATTCCGTAAGTGAAAAATAAATCCCCAATTTTTTTTGGGGGGGGGGGATTGTGAGGCAAAGCAACTTTATAGAAGAGACACTTAAAAACCAGGATTACATGACCTTCATTATAAATGACAAAATCATTTTACAGGGTTTGGGAACCTCGGGCATCCCACAATAACACTCACTTGCCCTTTTCTCTATAACTACCCTCCTATATCAGCTTTATTTACAAACCACCCCCCCCCCCCCCGGATTCATTCCCATCTCCCCTATTTATCTCCCCCCAGTGGTCCCACCCTTCCTGCTTTCTGGTCTCGAATTTCCCTGGATGACAATTTCCCAGTGGACGTCTTTCTGATTCAAAAACCCGTGTTATTATACTTCTACTTCAAGAAGGCTATTGCAGTGGTTTATTCACAATAGAGTATTTTTGGTTGAACACACGCACTCTCTCTTCTGCAATTTCTTGACACTAAGGAGGGTACACACTATAGGGTTTTCAGCTGATTATCGGGCCAATCACACGAAAAATGACCGTTCAGCCCAATATCACATTAGTAGTGTATACTGCAATGATGAACGAATATCTTTTCAAAGCACATCGTATGGTTTCATTTGGTTTTTAAACCGGACTGAAAATCTCATTCAACGATGGGACGATGTCGTTCCAATTCTGCAGTGTGTATGAACTCACGACCGGCAGTGTCCATAGATCTCTATGGAATGTGCAGAGTCAGGGTCTTTTCAGACGATGGTTATGACAGATGAAGATCATAGATCTAAAGGTAAATCATGTAGAATGTGTATAGTGTTTACACATGAATCAGCTGCTGATCAGGGCTTTTTTTGTTCCAGTCATTGGTAAAATTGTTAAAGATGATGCTTCAGGACAAGTGTTCTGTAGTGTGTACCCAGCCTAACCCCTCCATTTGTACCACTTCCATTTTGACCCACAGTACTCCTGTTTCCCTAAGTGATCAAGAATTGCAGTCTCTTACTGGTAGCCAATCGCAATGCTGTAGTTAGTTAAACAGCTATGGCCAAAACCAGACCATTAAGGAGCGTGTGTGAGTTTACCTAACACAAGAAAATGTGTGAATACAGTGCAACTGGTATGAGGGTATATATCCATATTTCTCTAAATTGTTTTATATAAAACTAAAAATCAAATTAAGAATAAAGTGTCAATACTAAATTAATGTCGATTTAGTGAATGTTTTGCCACTTGGCCAAATTTTCAAGTGTCCTCCTACAATTGTGCACGTACAAAAGAGATTGTACTCAATAACACAAGTGCATTGTTCCTGTTTGCTTTAAATAACCCTCTCTGTTTCTAGTTACTAATATCTCTGAATCATTTATGGCCAGACTGACAATAGAACTGGTGTCTTATAGATTTACAGGTTGTATCATTTAGCTCTACAACATGGGTGTGACTGGATGAATGGGGGTGCTCAAGTTACCTCTCCACCATATAATGAAGAATGTCATGCATAGACAAGGTTAGTGGCAGAGCAAACATTGGGGAGCACTCAAGCAGTCACACAAACCACACAGCTGGTGCCTATCAATAGACATAATGACATATCTTCTTTACATGACAACAAGACTGGTCTGCCAAGTCCTTTATCCCTGATGGACATGAAAATACATTGCTATGTGAGTGCAAATAAGACTCATTAACTATTCACAGATAATAGACATTCAGTGAATTGTATAACCATTGATTTAACAATATTTACCATTTACACATTTCTAATGGCTTTTGCCTGTGTATGATGGTATGGGACATGGTTGTGTATAGAATCTGTTCAACTAAAGCTAAATGTATTTGTTTAGCGCTCCTATAGATCTCAGTATTTTCAGGACAGACCCCCCCCCCTTTTCCATCCAAAATGTTTAAATCACAATACTTATTTTCCCATGATTCAAACTCTTGATGAGGCCAAATTAACAGGTTGTGGGAATAGATTCCTTACTTAATTGATTTTATTAGTTTATAATATATTACATTTAATTTAATTAAATTAACAATTAAAATAATAAGATACATTATAATATTAGCATCACTTTATTGTTCTCCCACCCTGTCCCCCAAGTCTTCCACACCTTAGTGGAGGGAGGGGTTTCCGTTGCACTTTGAGTATATAAAGGGGTGAAGGATCTGATTGGTGCACCGAACAAAGTGTGAAATACCCTGAAACATTGAATTCCGCTTAATACATATGGGAATGTTCACTTATTTGAAGTTCAGTTGAGCCCCCACGTGTGTTTTCCGATTATTATTTTCTTAAGGAGACATGATGATTTTGCCCCCTTTTAAGCTCTCCAGGCAGCGATGCCTGGAAAACAGAGATCTTTGCTGGTGGTAAAGGTTTCAGGAATGGTCTGTGCATCTATACCGTACTGTACACAAAGTATTATTGCTCCCACTGGTTCTTTGCTTCTATCACGGGCAAAGTTGACTTTTTTAACAACTCACCTGTGAAATCTATTTTTTTCAATAAATGTCCCCCAGTGTTTCTCCATCTATCTATGATCAGCAGATTATTTACCTTTTATATTTCATAACATTGTGAATGTACATGTCCTGTAGCTCAGTGGTGATATCTGTGATGAATTCGATGAACTCCGTAAAGTCAACTTCTCCGTCACCATCCAAGTCTAGCATTGCCATTGCATCGTCCTGTAATGGAAAACATCCAATGGTTATATTGGAATTACCTCTCATATTGTGTCATACTTAACATCCCAGTGAGCACATATGGGTTAATGCAGCACCCAAAAAATTATAAAGATATTATATGTCACCGAGAAGTTCAGTGACCATGTAAAGTAAGAAGACTACAAGCCAAGTGCCTATATGCAGGTCATAGAGCTTATATAGAGGTCATGGAGCCTATATACAGGTCATGGAGCCTATATACAGGTCATAGAGCTTATATACAGGTCATAGAGCCTATATACAGGTCATGGAGCCTATATACAGGTCATAGAGCTTATATACAGGTCATGGAGCCTATATACAGGTCATGGAGCCTATATACAGGTCATGGATCTTATATACAGGTCATGGAGCTTATATACAGGTCATGGAGCCTATATACAGGTCATAGAGCTTATATACAGGTCATGGAGCCTATATACAGGTCATGGAGCCTATATACAGGTCATAGAGCTTATATACAGGTCATAGAGCCTATATACAGGTCATGGAGCCTATATACAGGTCATAGAGCTTATATACAGGTCATGGAGCCTATATACAGGTCATGGAGCCTATATACAGGTCATGGATCTTATATACAGGTCATGGAACTTATATACCGGTCAAGAAGCTGAATTCTATTAGCTATATTAATCTACAGGAGGGGTGCGAGATTACTTACTATATATAAGTGTTTCTACTGAACACTGAAGTGAAGACCTACAATTTATACAGATATTATTTACAGGTGTCTATACATACATTAGCATCACTTGTGTATTATATATAATTTATTATAAAATATAATCTAATATAAATACATTTAATCTATTTTATAAGATTATAAAATTATTATATGGTACTATTTAATCTAGAAATGGGTGTAGACATCTTCTTGGAATATATAAAAATATGAACGCAGGCATTTCAATCATTCTCCTTTCTGTCTTATTATAACATTCTGGAGTGAACTTTTTCACTGTATGCTTAACTTCTTAAATAATTGAATGGCTGGCAATAACTGTAGTGGTGTTTCATAGTTTTTCTTTACTTAGACTCCTATGGGTAAATTTATCACGCTGCGGGTTTGAAAAAGTGGAGATGTTGCCCATAGCAACCAATCAGATTCTAGATGTCATTTTTTTAGTGCATTCTACAAAATGACAGCTAGAAACTGATTGGTTGCTATAGGCAACAACTCCACATTTTCAAACCCGCAGTTTAGTAAATATACCCCATGTGTCAGCTTTGCTAATGAAAACATGCTAATTTTCTTTTTTTTTCTTTATTTAATGTACTCTCTAGTAGACTATATTTAAAGTCTACTGTTTTTAAATCAAAATATCTTCTCCCTACTCTGTATGTAATGCAGATGCCGTGTATATTATGCAGCCATATGCCATGTATGTTATGCATGTCCTCGTAAAATTGTGCACGTGCACAAGAGATTGTACTTAATAAGAGAAGTATATATTTGCATTGTGCCCAATTGTTTTAAATAATCCTCTCTGTTTCTTGTTTCTGATGATCCTAAATCATTTATGGCCTTACTGAAAACATCAAGGTGTTTTACAGGCTCCACAACATGGGTGTGACTGGAGAATACACATAATGACATTTCTTCTTCACAAGACAACCAGACTAACCTGCCAATTCCATTATCCCTAGTGGATGTCAGAGTACAATGATATGTGAGTGCAAATAAACTACATTAACTATTCACAGATAATAGAAATTGAGCTTTAGGTTTTCTTAATCACCTGTCTCTATGAACGATGGTTTGGGACACAGTTTTGTGTGGTTTATATAATTTGCTTGTTTAAACACAAGGTATTTTTAAAGCTCTTATGAATCTCAGTTTTTCCAGGAAATACCTCTCCTTCCATCCGCAGTCACATCACACTGACAATATGACAGAGTTTGAGATCTGTGCTGTAACTAGAAAAAATCTAGTTTTGGAGGAATCTCGCTTTTATATACTTTAGATAAAATTGGGCTAATAACACTGTAATGGATAAAAGTTACCAACGTGGTAATAATACATTATCAGTGTGTACTGCGACTGCACAATTATCAGCTATCGCTTGTGAACACACAACTAACCACTTACCACAATGAATTATATTGTATCAATGGATTTCAATGTAGCTCACTGATATATCTTTATCAATGAACTCCTTTGATACAATTTAGATCATTGCAGTTAGTTATAACCCACGTTAGGTCTCAGCAGTACTACTAACCAATGCAGAGCGACTTTCCGTGTTCTGTCCAATCAGAATAAAGCCGCTCTGTTTGCTTAGAAGCTGACAGTAAGTTGCTTTGCAAGGAGCATGTTCTCTTCGTTCTTTGATTTCAAGCAACATGCAAGAAGAGGACTTAGGTGAGCAATAAAGTGGTAAACCAAGGTGTGTATTGAAGTTTTCTTTAACAAACTTTTTCTTCCCACCATGTCCGTGTGTTTAATATAGTTTTTTTTGCAGGGGCACTACAGATCCCATAAGGCACAGGAAGCCAGAGGATGCTGATGCATGTAGTTCTAAAAGCACCAGCATGCTCTGATGGCCAAGGGCATGCTGCTACTTATGGTTCTACAAGGGCCAGCAAAGCCAAACCGTTTAAGGCTGGCAGGGCTTGCTGAAACCAGTAGTGCACCTGCAAAAAAAACATGTTAAAATCTTTCTTTTATATACTTACCCCAACACCTACCAGCTGGGGTATGGGAGGAGCCCTAGTCTTGTCAGCACTAAGCAGTTTTCTTCATGGGTGTGGAATTTTTTCTCATGCTGAACAGGTTAGGACTGAGCACTAGTGCTGGTAAACACAAGCAAGGTCCATGTTGATGATCGTCATAATTAATATGTATCTTTTACAGATACCCCTGCTGACAGCTGTGTCCAGGTGCCGCTCAGTCGGAAATCACATGAACATGCCCGTACTGTACTTCCTCTATGCTTGACTGCTCCTTCCCCCCCATTCCGGCAAAGTGTACAGAGTAGTAATTGCAAGATGCGGCCGAGTCTGCAGAGGAACTTAAAAGAACGCATTTTGCGTCCATATACACAGCATGGATATGCGTACTTTACCCATAAAAGGTACATACGTCCAACTCTATGCAAACTTGTTTATCTCTGCTTATTCTTTTTTGCGTGAGTTTGACCTCTATGATTTAGGTACTATTTTCTATTAGCATGCTCTGTTAGGTGCGATTAAACTATTAAGCCGCAAATCACAGCTGAACAGTTTTTGTAGGCTGCATTCGTTATATATGGTCTGTATGTATTACTTATTCACATTGGTAATCCTGACATTACTACATATTTAACCTTGGACTCAGCAGGAAGATGTCTTTGCAATAAACTGTTAAGCCCTCCCGATATGTGGATACATGTTTCCTTCAGTGTAATTTTATGTTATACTTACAAATTAAATATTGTTGGATAAAATGATCCCTCATCCTCTGGTCTTCTATGAATGGAGGTTCCGGACCATGATGTCCTAGTTCCTCCCATAAAAGCTTCACCTCCTCCTCTATAGGTGCCCTGTTCATAATGGCTATGTTATGAAAAATGGCACACAGAGCAATTGTGTACTTTTTGAAGCATACACAAGATCTCCTCCAGATCGGACAAGACAACAAAAATTGGCTTTGAGCACATCAAATGTTTGTTCTGTGGCTGATCTGGTGGATAATTGTACAAATTGTATTGAAATTCTTGTTCTGTGGCTGGATCTAAGAGAGGAGTGAGGAAACAGGACCGCAAAGGGTAAGTGCTGTCTCCTGCAAGAAGAACTAACCTATTTTTAGACTAATGACAAATGTTCAGTTATGTTCTATCTGACCATTATCAGTCTATGTTATGTACTGCTCTTGTAAGGATCACACAATTTATAGGTATTTAAGTAAGAAAAAAAATAAGTATTGTGTGCAATATGCGCACCTGACCATAACTTTGCTCTGCTGAAGGGGTAATATATATTATTAACCTCTAAAGTTTCCACTATCTGTGATTATTTGTGGTAGGGCTAATTGATCACATTGTTTATGTTCTGGCAAAGCATTGTTATTTTTTTCCAAAATAACTCATTGGTAATAAAAAAAAGTTTTCCTGCTGAATTACACAGGTGTGCTATCCAAAATCCAGATTAATGTGTTTACAGTGTTAGTTGTGAATGTGAGAATTGCAGGACACACTCATACACACTGTTGATCGCATTACCCTAGTTAGTATTACAATAGTATTATAATAAAAAGACATTACATGCCACGATAGAGTGATTTCAGTGTTAGTTGTGAATAGAAAAGTCACACTGTTAATATAACAGGATAAAATCAACCCCCGCTATCTGTCTTTTAATGGATAAAAATTCCAATCCATCTGGGGATGACTCCAGGTCTACTTGAGTCGCAATTTCATGAACACTTTTTGTAGAATGTGCTGAATAAATGATAGCTAGAATCTGATTGGTTTCCTCAAAGCAGCCGAAAACCTCTCAGCTTGATACATTTACCCCTTGGTCTGTATCCGTCATCATTGTCCTATATTTGTAGTACTCTTTAAACTTCAGAGAGAGAAGTGAGGATGATCCTGCAGGTTGGAGTTTCTCATGACTTCCCAGAGGACTGTATGACATCTCTCTCACTTTCTCAGTCCAAGGGATACAACAATGGGTCCTGAGATACCAGAACCATATATTGAGAGTGCTTATATCAAGGAAATCAAGCAATTATTCAAGACCTTAGGAGTGCAGCAGAACTTCTTGATAGAACTGAGCTTATCATCTAATATTGTCCAAAATGTCTTAGTTTTTCCTTTGTAGATTATTCCCTTTAGATTTTTTAATCAGTAGATTCTAGATTATTCACTTAAACAACACTCCAACAATCTGCAGTACATCAACCTGTTCCAATTACCACCTAACAGACATATTTTTCAGAACTTATCATAATAATAATAAGCCATAAATTACTTGGTTCTTGCAAATAAATTCTTACCCGTTACCCCACAGATGTGATGCTGCTATCTACGTATGAGGTTAGACTACTACTCCCAAAGAGGGAACCAGTGCTGCTTTACATGACTAAATCATCATTCCACACTATATGTGGAGCTTCAGGTATAATTAATTCTCTGGCCAATCAGGATCCATCTTATTTCTACTGCAGATTTATAAATTATCGCCTCCATAAAAGCACAAAAATGTACTCTGGTGGTGACATGGATAATCATGGGTTATCACATATATAATGGCCAACTGTTAGCCCATTATATTTGATTTGGGATGGTGCATATGTTTGCATTTGATGCCAGTGGCTGCTCTGCATTTCATCCATTGCAGCAAGGGCATAACCTGGGCATTATGAACGGGGATGGAACAGTCACTGCATCTCAGTATTTATCATGACCGGCCCAGAGATGGAGCAGCAGTAAGGTGCGCCAACCAGGGAATCCCAGGGTAGGTTATGAGATGATCACATGACACTCACTGTCGATCCTAGAATGCCCTCTTTGACCAGAATCGTCCCATTGCTGCCAAACTCCTGGACTCCTGGCTTTTGGCCAGTAGTCCCCTGGCCAAAAATGATAAATATTGCCATGCCGTTGGGGGTTTTCTTCCCCTTTAAGGATATCTGGTAGATCAATCAAATTTATAAACAGTGCAACAATAATATAACATTTTCACAGTGCAGCACTACTGGTCCCTTGTTTCTCATCCACAAAGACTATTTTATGGACAAGATGAAGCTGTGAGGATACATTAAGAATACAGATGTGCATCATTACTTACCCGGTAGCAGCAAGGCAGTTCACTGCTGAGTAATATAGACAGTTCCGTTCTGTTCAACGTTAAATTGTCTCCCTCCTTTGCCGAGTATTTGTGAAAAACACCCAGGAGATTATAGACAGCAGATTCTACAGCTGCCATATTTCAAAGCCTGTTTATCTGACTTTACCAATAAAAGTAATGTTCAAAGATTGTATACGTGTCACTTAGCTCCAGACGTCCAAAGCAACTGTGTCTTCTGGTTCTGTCTGATGCCTCTTTATTCCAAGAGAAGCCTGGAAACTTGTGGGTTAAATATCTTCATAATTAATGTATATTTGACACATCCTATGTTCAAAGTAATGAGTGTTAGACTGGTTGATTACACAACACGTAACTGCGAGGGTCAGATTCCAGTGGTTCATTAGATAATACCAGAGACAATCGTCTGTTTTATCTGGGATGCTGCTGTCTGCTGCTTAAGTTAGAATAAATTAATCTAGGCTTAATTATTTCAATGATGTAAAAGCCTTATCAATTATTAGTAATTATCAGTTAAGTATCAGTCCAGGTTAATTGTGCTAACTTCAGGTACACAACACTATCTACCCCGTACCCCCCAATATTTTTAAAAAACAAAATTAGGACAAGCCCCATCTACAACCCACTATATTCTCATTAAAACTGATTAAGCTCACAAGATGGCTGTCTCTGTGGTGTCACTGACTCCTAGTAAACTTTTAGGCTGCATCATTCAGCCAAATTCACAAAATGGCTGCCTCGGCTGTGGTGATTACAGATTCATACACCTCACACCTGCATAATCTAGAGATGCTCAGGCTCGGTTCCCCGAGAACCGAACACACCCAAACTTAGCAGATCCAATTACCGAGCCGAGACGGCTGGGTACTTTCGGCCGCCCTCGGAATTGAAAACGAGGCAAAACGTCATTGTTACGTCGTTGGATCTTGCGACATTTGGATTCTATAAGTACCACGCTCCACGGCGATCCAGTGCCGTTTCAGAGGGACACAGAAGGGGTAGCACGGTTCTTGGCAGTCTCTAGTGCAGTTGGGCAGCGTCATAGCTAGAAAAGAAAGAGGAGGGGTAGCAGTGTTCTTCAAAGTCTCCAGTGACATTCAGGAGAGCTCCATTGCTCCATTGCTAATTGTCATTGCTGAAATAGAAATAATAGGGCTGGCAGTCTTGGTCTAAATCTGCAGTCACATTGTACGGTGTTATCTAGCACATACACCAACAGGACAGCTTCATTTCTAATTGTCATTGCTGAAATAAAAATAATAGGGTGAGCAGTGTTCTTCAAAATCTGCAGTTATATTGTACTGTGCCATAGCTCACCCAGAAATAGGAGAGGTGGCAGTGTTTAGTGCTGAAACACAAATTCAAGTAATAGGGCTGGCAGTGTTATTAAAAGACTCCAGTGACATTCTACTGTGCCACAGCTCATACAGAAACAGGAGGGGTGGCAGTGTCCTTGTCACTCTCCAGTCTTCAGTCACATTGTTTTTATCACTTTCCAGTCTCAGTCATGATGATACGAATCCCTCTACCTCATGTGCTAAAGCCTATGTTCAAGTGCATAGTGGTTTTAAGTCAGGGAAAACAAAATTGTAAATAAAAAGCTTGTACCTTTTTAAAGAAGAAAAACACCTCTCTAATAAAGGTGAAAGTTTACTGTAGAAAAACATAAAATTGCCAACATGCCATTCTACCCAAAATATTACCAAGCATACTAGCAACAGCTAGCTCCCTTCTCTCAGCTATATCTCAGCACCTGCAATCTACACTGTCATCATATTTATATTAAAGTTTACCTATAACCGTTAGCCTATCAGTGGACTTTGATCTCCTATGTTGCTTCTCCGTAACAGTGAAATCAGCATAGTGTTTAATTATTATTTTTATTGTCACAAAGCGTTTTTAATTGAGGCCATGGATAAGATTTGATGTAAGGTTTGCTGTGATGTCATCATGTTGTGGGTGGAGCCTAACTTTTAACTTCATTCACTTTCATTTGGTGTTCTTGGTTTGTCGGATTTCCGCGAAGAGGTCTGACATCAGAGTCACGCTGAGCAACAGCACCATGAAGTCTTCAAAGTCCATTTTCCCTTCGCTGTCTTGTTCCAGGTCTGTAATTAGTTCCTTGTACTTTGATTTTGTTTCTTGGCCCTGTTATGAAAACAAAACTATTTAATAGCGCAAATCACATGCAAGTGACCAGATGGGCACTTTATTCCCCCTAAATTTAACTCATATTGCCCTATTGATAATAAGGGGCCTGATTCATTAAGGATCTTAACTTAAGAAACTTCATATTTCAGTCTCCTGGACAAAACCATGTTACAATGTGTTAAATATGATTTTTTGTTAAGGCCTCATAAGGCCTTTGTTCAGCCATTTTATTGTAACTTGTATAGAAATATTATTTGCTAGAAGAGATTATTCATTTTTCTGTTAACTTGCAGTTTTGCAATATGTGAGCCTATGGCCTTGAAGTTGAACTAATAGAGAACACCTGAAGAATGTAACCAGTTATGAAAACAATAATGAGCTTCATATCCAGCTGGTAGTATGGGAGCTGTATCCATGGTGTTGCACATAGCATATCTCCAACTCCCCTTGAGATAAGAAATAATAGGCTCATCTGTCCTTAGAAGGGGGAGAAAAGTAAACACCTCAAGAATACGTGAGAAAGTTAATCAGTAGCGCTTCTCATAAACTAGTGGTATAAACTATTGTATGCATATGACGTAGGATTCATTTATTCAGTAGCCTATAAAAACCTGTATCTTTGTATCAATAAACTAGAGAATATTCCTTGTATACAGAACTTGGTCTGTGTCAATTCTCTCCAGCTGATTGAAGCGCTTCCAGATATACTTGACACCACAGGCAGACTTGGGTCAGAATTTTAGATCTAACAACTTGGAGGTCGCCACAGAGATTCGCTGTCCAGCAGGCTACAAGACAGACAACGGAGGTTTCCCAGCACATTGAACCCCAACATCCGCGGTCAGTAGATTTCTACTCGTTGGTCTTCCTAGTCTGGGTCACCTCATGTCTGTCTGAGGCACCTGACACGCGAATTTGTGAGTCTCAAGTATCATCTGATTAATATAATACAGTATTAACCCAATTTGTTTACTGTAATTGTATTGTTGATTAGATTTTTGAAAGATGATTGAATTTTGAGTGCATGTGTTTGTACCTATGTATGATGTATAAAGCATAAAAGTCACATAAGACATTGATCAAAGAAGCATGTAATGGAATAGAGGGATTTAGAGAGTTATTGTTTTGAACATTGAGTGAACATTTTAGACACCATCCCCAGAGGTATATCAAAGAAGGGAGATTCTGTAATCTGCCCAAATTGTGTAAGAGAGATTTCCAAAAGACCTTCGTCCCAGATACTGTCAAAGAAGCTATTTAGCACGGACATCCAGTACAAGGAGTCCACAGAACGGGACGTCCAGTGCAAGGACAACCCACAGAAACTAGATAAGAGTCCCGATTTGGACTCAACAGAATACTGTCAATACGAGTAATATAGATAGTAAACAAATGACAGCAGCTCCCTCATAGATATGATGCACAAAGACTTAAGGAAATGGGGGAGTAGAAGGTCTGCAGGGAATTTTTCAAGAAAGCGGGGATAGCCAAAGATATGTGTGGATGGAGAAACAAAGGTGTTGCAAGTGGTAATGTGACAAGAACAAAGGGGTATTGAGATCAAACCCCAAGAGATTGTTTGAGGTGGCACAGGAAAGTTAAGAGATCTGAAAAGTCGAAATATATGTGGATATGCTAAATGCATCGGAAGCTGAATAATGAATCAAGTAGGTTGTATATTATAAATGTATGTTTGATCCTGTGCAGCTGAATAAGTGAAATGTGCCCCTCCCTTATTCTGTGTAAATGATTTCAGTGTGTTGAGATAAGAAGCACACTGTTTTTTGTTTTTTGACAATGTATGTAAAATTGAAAAAATGTGTCCGGAGTGCTGATTGATGATAACATGTTGAAGCTAACTTGTATTTAGTGTAATGCTGGGACTTGTAGTTCCACAGCAGTAGGCTGGAAGATGTCAGTTAAGTTTTCTTTCTCTGTATGTGAGTTTTGTCTCCGTCTTACTGCGTGTGAGAGAGATCCGTGATAATTCACATTGTTTGTTCTCTGTCTTAGTGCTCTATAAGGGAGATGTTTGATTTACTTTAAATCACAATGTTTGTCTGTCTTGTCCGTTTTTTACAAGAGACATGTTTCAAGGTTGAAAAAGTTGTACATTCATTGCTTAATGATAAGCTTTTAAAAAGATACAAAAGAAGTTTTAAAATGTTTGGTCCGATTGCACGGACAAGATTGTAAATAATGTACATTATCACTATAAGTACTAGTGTCAGAACAAAGCTGGCTGGGATCCAACAAGCTGTTTCTGTATTTGAACAAAATAATTTTGTTTCTGAAGTTCAGAAATATAGCTTTCTCTTTAATGAAGTTGAGAATTGTGGGAGTGAGCTTACATGCTGTTTTTATCTGTGTTAAAATGGCGCTGATGAATGTTCTCAGAAATCAGGAGGGTTTGTTATGCCTTTAAAGAAATGTTACGAGATAAAATGTCGTCTGTGAGCGAGACTTAAGTGAATATATTTTTACTTTGAACACGAAAATCACAGAATCTAGAAATATGTGTGAATATTTGGTCACGGGAGAGAGATTTTGTTGAGAAAATGTTGAATGATTTACAGACACAATGTATTGTGTCTAACGAGAGTACTCTGATTTATGAGACAGTGCTGCTTTTAAAATGGTTGAATACTTGGAACCAAGATTCCAGATTGAATGTTTCTAAACCCGGAAATTTAATTAGTGTCATTTAAAAGGGCTGTACTAAGAGATGATAAGAAAGGAGTGGCTTTGAACACTCGCCCAGGTCTCGTCACTTTGACATTCTCTATTTGTGAAATTAGGGACTGCCCCTTTGAGGAAATCAAGGCATGGAACGCATAGCGTCACAGTTAAGCTTTTAGCAGCTGTTCACTGGTTACCTGATAACAGTATACACGCATGTTACAGTTACAGTAATTCCTAGTAAATAAATGTTAATCTCTATGCAAAAGTTTTTTTTATTCACAGGTCTCCAGCTGCAAAGACCCATTAGGCAATCCAGATTGCATTGATTTAACTTCCAATGCACCATCTTTGCACCACAACAAACATAAGTATAAACTAATGAAGGATTTAAATAACGTAAACTCTTCTGAGTAATGATTACCTTGTTTTGGAAAGAGATATTAGAGTTTATGTGCTATTCGCATAGCAAATGCATGAACTAGGTGGTTTTTCTGTATGTGCAGAAAGCAAAAGGTTTTTATTTGTATCCTCATTACAGTTTTGAGTAAATCAGTGTTTGTAAAGACATCTACTGCCCTTATTTACTGTGCTATAATTGTCATATACTGTAAATAATTCTTTTTATTGTGGGTATGGTAATGCATTGATGGGAATTCTATATTTTTACAGAAATGAAAAAGATTTAAGACTTTAAGAGCAATTGTATGTGCTCCTGCATTAGCACTTCTGGATCATAGCAAGCCATTTATACTCTCCTCTGAGCAGAACCAAATGTTTAACCAATTTTAAGCTGAAATAACTTCAGCGCCAGCACTGGCTTTGCCAGATTATGACAAGCCTTTCACATTATTTTGTTATGAAGTCAGTGCACATGTACAAGGAGTACTGACACAAATACATGGTCGCAAGCTAAGGTCACTTGCATTTTACTCTGCTTTAGTGCTTGAAAAGAGTATAGATATTGTGCTAGGACACCCAGTTACCTTAACGGTATCGTACGTTGTGACAGAAACCAAGCACAAGCAAAACATTTGTTACCGGCCAGATTTACTAAGTATGAAGATATACAGCACAAAGGACATTCCCTCCTATTGTGAAATGAGTGACATATAACACTTGCCGAGCGCACTGTGTATTTTCTTCCTCCCTTTCCTTTTTTATTAGAAGACAAAAAAAAAAAGGAAGCACAAGAGGCCCCAGAGCCTCTCATGTTCACAGATATATGTTAAGACCTTCAGACAAGGGGAATCTGAGTAAACTGTATTTTAAGTTTTTTAAAGGTCCAAGGGAGACCAGAGAGGGGAGTTCATTGATATTAGCAGGAGGAATATAGATTGCACGTTATTTTCCTTTGCTGTGCGCTGTAGATGTGTACTAGACTAGAAAGGAAAGCCAAGTTTGGAAGAACCAGACTCAGGCCCATAGTAATGTATAGATCATTATACATAATTAGAAAATTCTAATATGAAAGTTTAACCCAACCAAATAAAGAAAAGAGCAACCCATGACTACAGGGGTTTACACCCAATGCAGGAATGTGTTTGTGAGTATTGTGGCCCAACACATTATTATATACACTAATAGAACTGATGATGTGGCTTATTAACAGGTTATTTAAGCTAAGTGTTTCTCTTCCAGAAGAATTAAAGTTACCACATCTGTCTTAACCGTTGTACTGTACACTCCATCTAATGAGTGTAAACTTTGTGGAACTCAGAAACCAAGAACCTTTTCCTTGGATTCCACATGCTCCTTACTGAAGCCTATCCTAATGAAGTAGCACTGCTTACTCCCAGTAACGTTACACTTAAGCAGTGCACAATGTTGAATCCTGCTGCCTTATTGCAGCAAGTTTCAAAAGATGGGAGAAGTACCTGTATATATTGGGGTTACCCTAGGGATTTGGGGGAATTCCATTCCAGCTTGAACAGAAAGAAAGGAAAAAAAAAAATGCAAACAAATTTTTTCTGAACATGATTGCATAGAACTAATGAAACAAGAATCTCTGGTTTTATCTCACATTAAAGATAAACCATTACCAGATGCAGACATCACTCTTTTTGTAGATGGTTCACACTATCACATAGATCCTGTCCCGTATACAGGGTGTGCTGTAACCACACACACAGAAATAGTGATTCAACAGACTCTACCGAGTCACATGTCAGCACAAGAAGCTGAACTAAAGGCCCTGACACTTGCATGCATATATGCAAAAGGACAAAGAGTAAATATTTACACTGATTCAAGTTATGCATTTGTAATTGCGCATGATTATGGCCCTGTATGGAAAAGTAGGGACCTTATGGGTTCAGCAAGCAAACCAGTCAATATGATGAACATACCAGGGCACTGTTCACTGCATTCCAGCTGTCCTCCAAACAGTGATGAAGGTGAAGACACACACAGAGATACTACCCCCGAAGCTAAGTGAAATAGACCAGGCCGCACGAGAAGCCGCCATAGCCCCAGTACCCCAAGGGGAGTCTATTTACATGGTGACCCCCTGACCCCTGTTTGACCAGAGCACACTCCAACTTATGGAAAGACAAGCAACAGAAAATAAGAAAAAGACTTGGGCAATACATGGAGCACTAGAAGTGCAAGGAGTGGTGTAAAGGTCAGCGTTTGTGTCTGCCAAAAGTAGTTTATCCCATTATGGCCAATATAGCACACGAGAAAGTGCATCTGGGAAAAGATGCTATGGTTGTACTCACTAGCAGCTTATGGATAGTACCAGGGTTCGCCCAAGCAGCACAGTCGTTAGTGGCAGAATGCCTAGTCTGTGCACAAAGTAACCCGAGTAAGTCTGTCCTATGGAAAAGCACACCCCAGACATAATATCCCTATAAGAGGATACAGATAGACTTTATAACTTCCCAAATGCTCGGGCTTTGAGAATGTGCTTGTCTGTGTCAACTTCTTTAGTCACTGGCTGGAGACATGGCTGTATAGAAAAGCAAATGCTAAAGCATTAGCCAAGAAAATTGCGAATGAGGTAATCTGATGATATGGTGTACCAGAGGTCATTGTAAGTGACAGAGGGATACACTTTACGGGGCAAGGATTCCAGAAACTATCACACCCCCTACAGATCCCAAAGTTCAGGATGTATGGAGCGCCTTAATGGTACACTGAAATTGAAAATGCAGAAAATAATGGCTGAAACAGGTCTGCCATGGATCTCATGTTTACCTGCACTCAGTAAAAAATACTGCTAGGAAAGACACAGGTTTAACACCATATGAGATATTGTTTGGCACAGCAAACAGCACAGGCTGTTATTTTCCATAGCAACTACACCATGTATATAGTGATTTGTTGAATTATGTTGCCTTATTATAGAAACAACTAACTGAAATACATGGTCAAATATTCTCCTCCATTGCAAACCCTAATTTTGATACAGGTACCCATAAACTGCACCCTGGGGGGCTGGGTGGTCGTGAGAAAGCACATCAGGAGAAGTCTTGAACCCAGATACAAGGGTCCTTATCAAGTCCTGTTGACGACTCCCATGGCAGTGAAAGTACAGGAAAGAGACACCTGGATTCACGCATAACACTGCAAAGTCTTCAAATCAGGGGAGTCTTGTTCTGATAAATAGAAATGACTGTCTCATTGTATTGATATGTCTTGCCAGAATAATTGTGACTGAAGTAGGGATTAAGGCCTCCCTAACCCAGTATGAAACAGACAGTTAAGTGACATATTGCCTATGCCACTGTGAGAAACATATGGGAAGGAGTGCTCAACAATTTGCACTCATAGTAGAGTAAACTCTGAAAATGTCTTTGTGCAGATGCATAACCTCATTGGTAAAGTTGTCAGTAATGATTCATGTTGGATATTGGAAATATTGGCATTAGTAGCAAATGGTTTTGCAATCCTGTTGATCGTATAGGTGATAATGAAACTAAATATATGGCTGATTAAGAAGTTACTGACACTTGATTGTTGTCTCTCCAAAAAGGGAACCACTGAAAATCCCGAACCTCTGATGATCACAGAAATTACTTCTGAAACCTGACCAGACTATGAGTGTCATGAATTATTTGGACTAGCAAAGCCAAAGAACTGCAGAGTTTGCAACAAGAAACTACTAAAGATTGAACAAAGGACATGCAAGGCCTGCAGAACTACTATAGACTCATTAACTACCTACTAAGAAACCATCTTTTAAGAAACCATCTTCTAAGAAACCATCTTTTCTAGACATGGACATTTGCCAAAATGCATCTCCTCATAAATCAAGTTAGGACAGGGAGGATCACAGGCTTATGAGTGGGGGATGAGTTGACAGATTCCTAAGGGGACCAACTCTATGCATGTGGCCTCCTACATGTGTATAAGTACCTGCTTATTAAGAATGTGGTTCTATAGATAGGATTAGGTAGGTAGGAGGAGAAAGGGTCGAAAATTGAATAAAAGATGGGAAATGTTAAATATGATTTTTTGTTAAGGCCTCATAAGGCCTTTGTTCAGCCATTTTATTGTAACTTGTATAGAAATATTATTTGCTAGAAGAGATTATTCATTTTTCTGTTAACTTGCAGTTTTGCAATATGTGAGCCTATGGCCTTGAAGTTGAACTAATAGAGAACACCTGAAGAATGTAACCAGTTATGAAAACAATAATGAGCTTCATATCCAGCTGGTAGTATGGGAGCTGTATCCATGGTGTTGCACATAGCATATCTCCAACTCCCCTTGAGATAAGAAATAATAGGCTCATCTGTCCTTAGAAGGGGGAGAAAAGTAAACACCTCAAGAATACGTGAGAAAGTTAATCAGTAGCGCTTCTCATAAACTAGTGGTATAAACTATTGTATGCATATGACGTAGGATTCATTTATTCAGTAGCCTATAAAAACCTGTATCTTTGTATCAATAAACTAGAGAATATTCCTTGTATACAGAACTTGGTCTGTGTCAATTCTCTCCAGCTGATTGAAGCGCTTCCAGATATACTTGACACCACAGGCAGACTTGGGTCAGAATTTTAGATCTAACAAATGCAAGGGGTGCAAATTAGTATTCTGTTTTGCACATAAGTTAAATACTGACTGTTTTTCATGTAGCACACAAATACTTGATAGCTTATTTGTACACTGAAATTTAAAGTTGATATTTGTGTGCTACATGAAAAAACAGCAATGTTCCTAATAGACTCTTTGGTCAGTATTGAACCCAGGGTCCACTACTGGGATGGAGTGATATTAACCACCCTACTATGGGAAATATGGGAAGTATTATATAGAGGCACAGCCAGAGCATTCATTAGGCAAACAAGACTTTCGCATAGGGCCCAGTGCTCACTGCGGGGCCCAGATTACCTTAACCAATTTTTATGTTATATTTCTTTGATAAACAAATTTGGAATGGGCCCCCAAACCAGTCCTCTGCCTAGGGCCACATGGGGTCTTAAAGCGGCTCTGTAAACAGGACATTTGTTTGTGTTATATACTGGACACAGTATTGTAGTTTATCCTGCAAATGTTTCTCGGTTATAAATTGGACATGGTGCTAACAGTAATCTATTTGGGATGCCTTAATTTGGAATTACCAAACTACATGCTTTAAATAACACTGTGCTAGGCTTGTATTGTCTAAAATTGTGGTAACAGATTAATTACCTCTGCAAAGTTCTGGAACTGCGTTTGCAACAAATCCTTGGCCCCAGCTTTGCTAATTTTTCCATCGATGTCTGCATATGAATTATATACTAGGATTGTTGTGGCGATAGCTTTCTCTAACTCTGATCCTTTCCCCAGTGCTAGGCAGGAGACAGGAGATGATGAGAGACAGTGTCATTTATACCCAACTATTGTTTTTACAAACGAGAGAATTGTTACATAATAAGCAAAATCTGTCAATCAAATGGTAGTAGTTGTATAGCGCTAGCTATTTACAAAGTTACTTCAATATTTTATGTCATGGAAATCAATGTACTGGTAGCCTAATTAATGTCAATTTGTACCACTTGAATACTATGCAAGAATGTTTTTCCTTTAATTCAGTGGTATTTATAGTATAATTAATAAACACATCTACACACCTCATTATTATCTGCAGAGTTTGCGGTATCTATATAGCTTTGTGATACACAGTCAAATTTCCATTTATTCCTGGATTTTAAACTTTTTCACCATCCTCACATTCTTAATGCATTTCATTAAGTCTGTAGTTCCAATTGCACACTACGTTTCCCCACAAATTTACATCACTTTGCATTCTGCATATATTTTTCCCAGCCCCTCTAAAAAAAGGTTGTGATTATATTATATTAATTTACATAATTATTAATTGCATTTTAAATTTGTTTCTATTTTGTAATCCATGTACTTTAAAATGGAAATGTAGGTGATATCTAAAAGCTCTGCATGTGCACATACTGTTTGCACTAATACTTTCTCCTTCATGTCATGTGACAGGGGGTAGGAGGGGGCGTGGTGATGTAGTTGCATCCCCATAGCCCCGCCACCACTATGAAATGCCGAAATTCACGGCATTAAATAGTGGGGGTGGGGCTTAATGACATAATTAAGCCCCGCCCCAGCCATTCAATGCAGTGAATTTTGGCGAATCCGGGAGGTTAGCCTACTCTTCCAGAAGTCCGGGAGGACTCCCCGAAATCCAGGAGCCTCCCGGGAACTACGGGAGACTAGGCAAGTATGCACTAGGCGTGGACAAACTGTGGCTCTCCAGCTACTAAAACCCCAGTATGCTGTGACGGCTGATAGCTGGCATGCTGGGACTTGTAGTTTCACAACACCTGGAGAGTAAGAGGATGTCCAATCCTGCTGTACACTGCCAACAATTAGTTAAAAAGGGGTTTTATACTTTCAAATTTATTTATTTTTTCAGTTTCCACATGGCTTCCTGCAACTTAAACTAAATACATTATAATATATTTTCACCAAAGGATTTACTAATCCAAGTAGTGTTTTTTTCTTTCCAGTTGGTTTACCCCCAAACCATCTCCCCCCACTGCAATGTACACAGCAGTTTGGCAGCTAATCAGAAGGTAACAAAATAAACTAATCTGGCTAGATGAGGCTGTGAATACACAGAAGAAATGCAGAAAGATTGAACTATTTAATAAAATATCTTCATCATCATCAACAACATGTATTTATATAGCGCCAGCAAATTCCGTAGCGCTTTACAATTGGGGACAAACAGTAATAAAACAGTACTGGGCAATACATACATTTGCAGAGGTAAGAAGGTCCTGCTTGCCACCCAATAAATCAAAATTATCTGAAGGTGGAAAGCAGATTTAAGTATCTGCCATACTCATATAAACTATTTTCTTGATGTATATGTGAATTTCTAGTGGTTACATAAATATCAGCCCTATATCTAGGCGTGCCCTACAACCATCTACTGTCGTAGTGTATGTTTAAAGCCAGTATTATGGTTACTGAAGGTGCAGACGTACCCTTAATAGAGGAAAGTTGTTTGGAGATCGGGATAGCAGAGCTGCAGGGAAAGTAAGAAAACATTTGTTTTAATGAACAACCAATAATGAAATAACCTAAAAATGTTCATCCTAATGCAGAAAATAAAATGAATCTATTCAAACACTGAAACTTTGAACTGTATGTACTTTAAATGCAGTAACATTAGTGCAGTAAACTTATATCAGTTTATATGTTTTTTTTCAGTAAAATAATGGTCATGTGTCAATCACTTACGTCATTGGTTCCTAATGAATTGATAAACTAAGGGCTAGATTTACTAAGCTGCGGGTTTGAAAAAGTGGGGATGTTGCCTATAGCAACCAATCAGATTCTAGCTTCCATTTTGTAGAAGGTACTAAATAAATGAAAGCTAGAATCTGATTGGTTGCTATAGGCAACATCACCACTTTTTCAAACCCGCAGCTTAGTAAATCTAGCCCTAAGTGTTCGTTCAGCTACCAGATTGGCTGCTTTTTAACCTGTAGGTTCTACTTTAATTCTGCATTGTTTTTGGTTACTAAGTAAACACATACATAAGTATATATATCAGTCCCAGAATGATAGTATTATTACTAATTTTTACTCATGTTCTATTTATTACCTGCAAGCCTGTGAATAGGAAATATTGGTATGACAGCCCGTCAAATTTTACCATTTTATGGAGAACACATCATTAAAATGAAAGCTGTGTATTTTTAGCTTGCATCTTATGTTATCATTGCAGACCGACCAATTTGACAATATTTGTGATTTTGCTGAGAACTACGTAACCGTGCTGCCAAGTTAAGGGCTGAATGTAGGGCATGCTACCATCATTTTTTTTAGGACCACATGCCACAAAATGAATGCAATATACTAATGCCGAATAGTTAAAAGAACGCTACATTGGAGCAAAAATAATATGTAGTGCACAGCCCAAAAATGAATGAATCGATGTAGGGTGGTGCATCAGTAGGGTTTAGTTCGTTATTGCAGTAAAAATTAAATGGCATGGCTCACATTATTGCAAAATAATGCACATGCATTATTTGGTAAAAAAAAAAAAAAAAGATATAGCATGCATGCTTAGCATGAATACTATGGTAAAATGTATATACTTTATTTTTAGTGTAACAAAAATGTCAATATTTAATGAGCATGTTATGGCAAATGAAACACCATGTACACCAGTCCCAACTGCCCCATCATATGAATTCAAAGCACTTGGAGGAAACCCACGCAAACACGGGGAGAACATATAAACTCCTCACAGATAAGGCCATGGTCGGGAATTGAACTCATGACCCCAGTGCTGTAAGGCACAGGTGAAATACCCAATTTGTCTAGACAGATGCCAACACATACATCCTAAAAATGAAGACATCTAATGCTGGCGGAAACTTTAATTTTAATCCTGCTGTGTGATATCATGATACAGGAGACTTTCGCCCAGGACTGACTGTTCTGCACAAATTAGAAAGCTTAGTATCCTTAATTATATATTTGTAGTGAAGTATATCCTGACATTTCTCAGAGTTCTCCCCCAGCACCGAGACATTTGTTTGACTATTCAATGAATGCACACGAGAGAAATTGCCTGTTGAATGGTTTTCTGTATTAACAATTCTCCTTGGAAACCAGATATAATTATTAACAGTCAACCACATGAAGACCAGCAAAGCCACAGTCACAATTCCTGAGACAATGCTACGGAACGTTAAGCACTTGTCGTTCAACCTAAACCACCAATAACAACAATGATGTTTTCTCTGGGACCGCATGACCCAACTGCTTAGAACCAACCTTGCAATTTCATAGCAATGCCATTAAAAACCCCGCAGGCCTGGAAACACAATACCGTTCCACTGAACTTCAAATGGAATGCTAATTTTCTTTAGACAATTTCCATAACAACTCATCTTAATTATCTTTTGTATTATCTCAGCAGCTTCCTAGATAGCTCTGCGCCTTGATGTGCAATTAAATGATTTAAAAATACCTCTTGAAATTAAATTAGAATTTATTTTTAGTTATATTTTAACAGACTGATGTACCCCTTGAATCTATCTGAGATACCCCTTGATGTGCATGTACCACAGGTTGAGTATCTACCTTGTATTATGCTATATACACTTATAGTGCTGTAGTTACACTGCATTTATTTACTAACTGCCTGGTTGCTGATTAATGTATTTAGACTATTTACCTACAACATAGTGTTAATTTTCATGCAGGGTCTATCTATTACATATTTGCCACAAATAAATTATATTATGAACCTTTGGTTAGTTGACTACTATTTAGATTGAATTAAGATTAAGGACTCTGGAGGAGATAAGTGTTAGTAGTTTGTTAGGGTTCAGAAGGCATTTAGTGTTAGCTGGAAGTCATCAACATCATCATTACTTATTTATATAGCGCCACTAATTCCGCAGCGCTGTACAGAGAACTCATTCACATCAGTCCCAGTCCCATTGGACAGAGAGACTAGGGTCAATTTGATAGCAGCCAATTAACCCTCTAGTGTGTTTGTGGAGTGTGGGAGGAAACCGGAGCACCTGGAGGAAACCCACGCAGACACGGGGAGAACATACAAACTCCACACAGATAAGGCCATGGTCGGGAATCGAACTCATGACCCCAGTGCTGTGAGGCAGAAGTGCTAACCACTGTGGCCACCATGCTGCCCGGTGATGCTAGGTTCTAGAGCTGAGCTGAAGGGACTAAATCTAGGTTTTGTCAGTGCTGGTTTGCTGCAATATTATAGAGAGGTGGACATCTACTTCATCATGCTCCTCAGGATTCTGCTTTCTAGATATACTGCAGGACATTTCTTGTTAACTGACAATTATAGGGACCCCATAGCAGAATTTTGAAGAGTCCTTCATATACCTGCACCCCAAAGATTTGCTTCTCTGAGCATGTACAGAGATCACCACATGTGCAGTAAAGTCTGCTTTGGACTTTCAGATCCACTGTGATAGGAAAATATGCATGGTGCACTCAAGTAGCCGCAGGGGCAAATACTAATATATACCCGACCGTCAAACCTAAAATATGACATATTACTTTCTTTGATTATATATGAGTGTCTTTAGCATGCTTGAAGAATAAAGTTGGGTACACACTACAGAAAATTACTGGAAATGTGATTTCTGTAACGATTTCTCTACCAACGACCGAAAGTCCCAATGAGCAATGCAGATTTACGTTTACACACATACACGATTTACCTTCAGATCTGTGCTCTATATCTGTCATAACCATCTGCTGAAAAGATCACGACTGTGCACACTGTGCAGATATCTGCCTAAGCTGGTCGTGAGTGCGTGCACAGTGCGCACTTCCACATTAGCCCAACATCATTGATCGGGATTATTAGTTAATCAGAAAATTTAGAAAATCAAATTAAACGACTTAATGTGCATTTGGTACATGATCGTGGGAGCGTACACGCTAATGTATTATCAGACCTTGCAGTCGTTTATCGTGTGATTGGCACAATAGTTGGGTGAAAAACCTGTAGTGTGTACCCAGCTTAACCTCTGCTCTATATTACACTTTCGTTCAGTCTCCCTTCCATGCTGTAATATTATTCTAACCTGTCTGGTGGAGCTCGGCAGTGTAGGGAAAGAGTGCAGTGCTCTATGCCCTATTGAATGAAGGAGCTGTATTTGCCATGTAATAAGGTCCAGCAGCTACGATAAAGGTATTATATTCTACTGTGTTGGGATCAAGGGATGAGGTCAAATGTTGGGGAAAACATTACCCATCGGTGTGATTTACAGAGCTGGGGGCTCTGCTGGATTATTATTGTGGAAAAGGTTATATCTGAAAGTCGACCACTACACTTATACCCAAGATCCCTTTGGCCACTCTTTAAACTAGCAGAAGCTCAGTCATCATCAACATCTTCAACATTTATTTATATAGCGCCAGCAAATTCCGTAGCGCTTTACAATTGGGAACAAACATTAATAAGACAATACTGGGTAATACATACAGACAGAGAGGTAAGAGAACCCTGCTCGCAAGCTTACAATCTATGGGATCCTAAAATTTAACATGTATAGGTCATTTATATTCCCTACCTCCCCACCCGCCAAGACCGGGCCATGGTGTGGTCATTGGATTATGGTACATTGTATTTTCCCAACTGTATATAAGCCAGGACTGGACTGGGCCCGCAATAAGTGAAAAAGCATTATACACACACATATATAACAATTTCTGAAATAAAAAAACGAACACAACTAATTTACAAACTAAAGGTAAATCATGTTCGATGGCAGCCACACGTATAAAACTGCTTTAACTATGTCCATAATATGGGTTTTTTAACAATAATGTACAGAAAGGATGAATGCAATGACTGCCCCCTAAATTCCAATTGTCCTTGGTGAGTGCAGAGGATCAATATTTTTTTTTTGTTTTTTTTTTTAATAGGGGTATATTTACTAAACTGCGGGTTTGAAAAAGTGGAGATGTTGCCTATAGCAACCAATCAGATTCTAGCTGTCATGTTGTAGAACGTACTAAATAAATGAAAGCTAAAGTCTGATTGGTTGCTATAGGCAACATCTCCACTTTTTCAAACCCGCAGTTTAGCAAATATACCCCTTAATCTCTTTACATTCATTAACTACTTTTGTCAGTGCACAATGATTTCTAATCCGTCTTGTTAAAAAATGAGTTTGAATGTGATGAAACTTTTTTTGCAGCTCCCCTCCTAATCCAACTGGTGTCAGGTGATTCCCTAGGTGTCTAATTCCTTGGGGAGTACTTTCCTTTAAAATTTATCTGTAGACAAGACTTGACACAGATAAAAAGCATAGAAATCATCATGTTAATATTCACATTAAATTCATGTTTCTATTAAGTGTAGGATTGGCCAGAAGGGGAAGACTTTGTTAAGTTTAACATATATTGCAATAAGTGGAACTAACATTCACTGTTTTTAATACAGAGTACAACTTAAAATAACTAGAATAGGGGGGCGTGGCTAGGCAGCCATTTCAGGTGGTCGCTCTACACATCAGCTCCTGCACTTAAATCAGGTATTTGGGGAATTACCTGTAAATTCGCGGTTCATTCTCCCTGAATCTGGCACCAGAGGATTGGGGCACTACCCTGGATACCCCAGCTGCAGCTGGTCACTCACCTCCCCCTCCCGACGGCACCGCAACTGGTCCCCGCCGCGCTGGGCCTCTCAGCTCCTGACCGCCTATACAACTCCCTGGGGCTTCTTTAAGCGGAGCTCCGCTTCCTATAGAGCCCCCACGGCGCTCTGAGCCACAGACGCCGCCATCTGACAGGATTGGGTGAGCGGGACCCGGAGGCCTACTTCCGGAGAAGGTCTGGGGCTCAATTTCAGACCTACCCGGCGGACATCTCCACTTCCGGTTCTACCGCGGGGACTTCCGGTCGGGCGATTCGTCCCAGGGCTTCCTGCGCTGGGCCTTCAGCTCAGCTTAGAGCTTATGACTGGGCTGGAGCTCGGAGGTTCCCACCATCAGGGGTCTGCCAGCAGCTAACCACCAGGTGCACTTCCGGCCTGACAATTAGAGGCGCAGGTATATCCCCCAGCAGCGCTGGACCAGAGGACACGGGCCAAGCTTGCAGCTGAAGATCCCCGAAGAAAAAGCACCCGGACTGGCGAGGAGACTGGAGAAACGACCCACTGCCAGCGCCCAACCACAGGAGCCAGGTTAGTGTGGAAAAAAACCTGCTACACACGGGGCAACTACACTACCTCTGGCCATTCTGCCTGCCTCCTTCAAGTATTCTGAGATTCTTCTAAGACTCCAGGCTTCACACCTCCTGAATCACTATAGTTCTAACCCATATTGTATTTTACCTATTATTGGAGCCGATCCCAGAGTTCCAGGGGTGCGCAATGACCCTGTAACCCCCTAAAGTGCTGACAGGGGCGGGAAGTCTTTTCCATGCTATTTACACTCAGACCCATGTGAATTCTCTTCCCTATGTGGGCCCTCCCATTGTAATTTACTCTACTATCCGGTTTGCTCACACAGCCCCTCTTACTGCCTGACAGCCCTGCCTTTGAGGATCCTCCACAATGCCTAAGGGCAGTAAGAAATCCCACCCCAAAAGCCTCCCTCAATATTTCTCGAAGCAATCAACCTCAACCCCGCATCGGTCGAGGACGGGTTCACCTCACACTTCTGCTGAATCTGACTCAGAGGAAGATGATACGTCCCCGATAACCAGACGGGACTTCCTAACGTTAATTAAAGAAATGAAAGAACTGAAATCTTCCGTGCACTCAGAAGTACAAGCTGCCCTCCACTCACTGCGGACAGAGGTGACTTCAATAGGAACCCGCACTGACCAAGTTGAACAAAGATTAGAGACGGTGGTGTCCTCTCAGACAGGCATGGAGGAAGACATTGTACGCCTACGAAGTGACTTGACATCTGTCCAGGAACATCAAGAGGATATGGACAATCGGGCGAGGCGGAACAATCTGCGCCTAAAAGGCATTCCAGAAACGGTCGAACCTGCGCATCTGGACCAATACTTGAAGAAGCTTTTCTCCCAATTGGCCCCTGAGGTCCCGGAGAACCACTTATTACTGGACAGAGCCCATAGGGCCCTAAAGCCCAGATCTACCGACCAGAACCAGCCCAGAGATGTCATCTTACGACTTCACTTCTATACTACCAAAGAGATGGTCTTGCGTGGAGCCAGAAAATTACATACCTTAACATTCGAGGGTCACAACATACAGATCTTCCAGGACTTGTCACCAACCACCCTGGCCAGACGTCGGGAGCTTGCCCCGGTAACACAAGTTCTACGAGATCATAATGTCCGTTATCGCTGGGGCTTCCCCTTCCGCCTGTTCCTCTGGCACCAGGAGAGACAGATTTCCGCCCGTACACTACCGGAGGCTCAGGCCCTCCTACACCGCTTAGGCCTTGCTCCTGAGCCCCCTACGGGCGCCTCTCATTCATCTACCTCGAGCAACCAGGATTTAAACCCGCGGCCCCAAAGAGCTCCGCGAGGTGAATGGTCTACAGTACAAAAGTCCTCCACTCCTCGCAAGACCTAGTAATTTATATCCCTGACTGTCTTTTAGGGATCAGAAACTCCCCACCCAGGGAAGGTCAATCTGATCCGATCCAGGGCTATTGTAAGCCGTTCCTGACCGCCTAATGGCCATTTCTACCGAAGGACATTTGAGGAACTATACTTACCCGGAGACGAGCCCTCCGAAATGTCCATATGTTACCTAACTTCTCAATATATTGTTCACACGCCTGAGGTCTGGGGTTTCTGTTTGCCCTGCCTTGTTTTTTGCTTTCTCCGTATACAGGTGGATTTCCATACCCATGGCCTTCTAGGAGTTACAGCGGAATGCCGCTATGGACCCCCCTCGGAAAGGCTGCATCTCCCCCATGACCATCGGCAGGCATGTTTATCTGTTTTTTGGGGCCCTATTGGACCCGTTATGTAATTGTTTTTTGTTTATTTGTTGAAATTCTCTATACGCTCACAGTGGTTCAAATTGGCATTTGTAAGCATTCGTTTGTTATCTCTGTACCCTCTGGTTCGACAATGTTACATAGTTAATCCATATGTTTATATGTTTACATGATGTGGCCCCACCTTACTGATACAGCCCTTTCTGTCATCCCCTCCTCCCCCACACCCACACACATGGGCCCACTGGGTAGCAGATACCCACCTCCCGCCTCCCCCCCCCCACCCCTGTCAGCCATCTATCTTTCACCCTCCCGATTGGTAAGCCCTAGCCACCTCCCCCATAGAGCTTGGCTGCTCTCAGCTGGTCCCCGGGTACCTAGAGTACCGTTCCTTCTGCCCCACCAGCATCCTGGACGGGTTCCCTGCACCACTCCCGTCCTCCTTTCCCCACTCTCCCACCACACCTACAATGTCTCCCCAACCATGGTCGTCTCTGGCATCTATCCCTTCAGCAAGACAAAACTACAATTCACTACATATATTTTCACCTCCTGACTCTCCCACTTTGACTTTCTCATGACACTCCGTCTGATTTCTTTCAATGTTAAAGGTCTTAACTCTCCCCAAAAAAGAGGCAAACTCTACGCTTCTTTACAGGCCCTTAAAGGCGACCTAGTATTCCTACAGGAGACCCATTTTATCAAACACTTGCACCCGGAACTTAAATCCAAGAGATTCCCCCTTTCTTATCATGCTGGTGACTCTGCCAAGAAGAGATGCGGGGTGGCAATCCTCTTCTCACGTAATCTTGTCTTTGATCTCGCAGACTCACACAGAGATAAAGAAGGTAGATACATTATCCTAGTAGGTAAATTGAACAACCTCCCGTGCACACTAGTGAATATCTATGCCCCAAACCAAGACCAGCACAAATTTTTTAGGCGCCTGGGAGCTACACTCTCTCAGGTTCGCAAGGGAGAATTGATAGTGGGAGGAGACTTTAACGCGGTCCTCACCCCCCATTTGGATAGGTCTGCCCCTTCAACTGCTCCTTCCGACGGGAGGGACAGGAGGAACTCTAGGGCCCTGCGGGATTTCATGAAACTGCACAATCTGTACGATACTTGGAGAATCTCTAACCCCTTGGCCCGGGATTATTCTTTCTACTCCTCAGTCCATAACACCTATTCCCGAATCGATATGATCCTGCTCAGCCACGACCTGACCCTCAAACTCACTAATTCCACTATCCATTCAATTACATGGTCTGACCATGCCCCAATTTTGGCGGATCTCTCCTCCCTAGTATCTCGCTCCTCCACTTTCTCCTGGAGACTCAACGAGTCCCTTCTCCACGACAAAAATACAGTAGCTCATATTAAATCCCTAATATCCGAATATTTTGAAACAAATGAATCTCCTGATATCTCCCCCTCTACTCTCTGGAATGCTCATAAGGCGGTCATTAGAGGCCATCTAATGGCTTCGGCAGCAAATGCTAAGAGGGCTAGGGTGGCCGAGACCACGCGTCTCTCCACGACCCTCCACCAGTTGGAGGAACAACATAAATCTAACCCTGACCCTGCTTTATTTGAACAAATGGCCTCTGTGAGGGGTGAACTTAACCTACTTCTCTCCCACCGAGTGGCCAACAAGCTGAAATGGCTGAACCAGCGCTTTTACAAAAAAAAGGTGATAAGGCGGACAAGCTCTTGGCCACTCGGCTGCGGACCAAAGTCTCGGCCCGTAATCTTATGGCTATTAGGGATCCCTCCGGAACGCTGGTCTATGACCCAAAATTAATCCGCTCAGAATTCCAGAATTACTATTTAAAATTGTACAACCTCCCTCAACCCCCTAACACTTCGGCCCACCGGGAACAGTCAGAGCGTATAGATAAGTTCCTGGAGGACGCTCGCCTTCCGAAGCTTACTCCCCAGGCTGCAGACCGCCTCAGTGAACCCATCTCCTTGGAGGAGGTAGTGCAGGTTATTAAGGCTCAGAAAACAGGAAAGGCACCTGGTCCTGATGGGTTTTCAGCAGCCTACTATAAGAAATTCGCTGCTCTTCTGGCCCCCCAACTCTCCACTCTTTTTAACTCTATCCTAAAGGGCAAACCCTGGCCTAAAGAATCTCTGGAGGCTCGGATAACCCTGATCCACAAGGAAGGCAAAGAAGTCCATAATTGTGCTAGTTATCGCCCAATATCCCTCCTTAATAATGACTTGAAACTTTACGCTAAGATCCTGGCCAATCGCCTAAACACTGTACTCCCCGGGCTAGTTCACTATGATCAGGTGGGGTTTGTCCCTGGTAGGCAGGCCAGGGATAACACAAGGAGAACTATCGACCTCATTCATATAATTAACACTAGGAAAACTCCCTCCATCATTTTATCCTTGGATGCCGAAAAGGCCTTCGACAGGATCTCCTGGCAGTTCATGACTCATACTCTCAAGCATTTCGGTCTGTCTGGGGATTTCTTGTCGGGGGTCCAGGCCTTGTATTCTCACCCCTCTGCTAAGGTTATGGTCAATGGTTCTCCTTCTGATCCCGTCCCAATAAGTAATGGCACCCGCCAAGGATGCCCACTCTCCCCTTTAATTTTTGCCCTGGTCATTGAGCCTCTGGCAGCCACTATCCGAGCCTCCCCAGATATCAGAGGAGTGGAGACAGGGTCCCTGGAGAGTAAGCTCTCACTATTTGCTGACGATATACTCCTCACTCTCCAGCAACCAAGAATATTTCTGCCCAACCTGTTCTGCCTCCTCTCGAGATATGGCGACCTGTCCGGGTATAAAATCAACATAACAAAATCCGAAGCCCTATTTCTTAATGTGCCCTCACAGGACTGCTATGATCTCACCTCCCATTTTCACTTTAGATGGCAGAAGAAAAAATTAAAATACCTGGGAGTATATATAACCACCTCATATGAATCCCTGTATCAGGAGAACTATCCAGCCCTCTTCCACAAACTCAAATCAGACATTTTCTCCTGGCGAACCCTAATCATCTCGTGGCTGGGCAGGAGCATTGCGGTAAAAATGACTGTTCTCCCTCAACTTCTTTACCTTTTCCAGACACTGCCTGTGAGAATACCCCTAACTGAAATTTACTCTATGCAACAACACCTTTCTAAATTTGTTTGGCGAGGCAGGTCTCCCAGGCTCCGATTGGCACTACTTAAAAAACCTAAGGGCTGTGGAGGCAGGGGCTTCCCCGACCTCAAGGCCTACTACTGGGCAGCTCAGCTTAGCTCAATAGCTTCCTCATTTGCTCCACCGGCATCTCATGCATGGGCAGACCTGGAGGCTGCCTACCTTTCCATACCCGACTTGTCAGGCCTTTGGGGAGTCCCTTCTGATATTCGGAAGGTCCTAACCAAACGTTTTCCAACTCTGGAATTTGCAGCTCGGATCTGGGAGACCTGCAAGGGTCATCTCTCTATCTTTCCTAACCCTCTGCACATCATACCCCTGTGGCATAACCCTACCTTCCCTCCGGGAAAGTCCCGATCTTTCTCTCGGCTATGGACTAGGGCAGGTTTCCGTTTTGCCGGGAGCCTTCTTGAGCGAGGAAGGCCCATATCCTATGACGCCCTCTGCTCCAGAGTCCATAACTTTCACCCGCCGTTCTACCAATACCTGCAGGTTCGGCACTTCCTCCTGTCACTCCTGTCGGACAACTCACCTCACTCCCCCTCCCAATTTGAATCTCTCTGCCTCTCTTCCCCTCTGCGAAGGGGTATGATCTCGTCCTTGTATAGTCTACTACTAGGAAAACTGATTCCCTCCGGGAACGCACATGAGAGGGAGTGGGAGAGGGATCTGGGCCCTCCTCCGGAGGAGGACTGCTGGGAGACCATCAGGCTGAATGTGGCTTCTAGTTCCATCTCCACATTAATTAAGGAAAATGCGTACAAAGTCTACTACAGGTGGTATCTCACACCTGACAGGCTCGCAAAAATGTACCAGTCAGCCTCTCCCGATTGCTGGAGAAATTGTGGCCATCGAGGCACCTTCGTGCATATTTGGTGGTCATGCCCGGTTATCTCCTCCTTCTGGGACAGGGTATCGAGACTTCTTTCCTCCCTCCTCCAATGCCCTATCAGAAAGGATCCATGGTCCTTCCTCCTCTGTTACCCTATACAAGACCTAGACACCCACTCCGCAAAACTTGCCTCGCATGTTCTGGCAGCCGCCAGATGTCTGATTGCGAAGTCCTGGAAGCAGGCGAACCCCCCCCGCATCTCTTCTCTTAAATCTTATATATGGTTTATTGCCAACATGGAAAAAATCACGTCGCTGCTGCGAGACAAAGAAGACAAATTTCATCAAATCTGGGCCCCCTGGCTTTATGCCTAAGATCCCCGTAGCTTTCTCTTCCTCCAAATAGTTTCTCCCTTCACAACTCCAGATAACATTGACCCCTTTACTCCTTTAAAACACCCCCATGCAGATATGACAGCACCCCCTTCTGAAGGTGAACATGCTCTTCTCAAGTATATCCTATGATTCGACCATCTCCCCCCCCTTACCTACCCTACACCTCCTCCTCCTCCTCCAATTCCCATTCCCTCTCCCTCCCGCCCCTCACCCATTACCATTCTGTTATATTGCAATATACTTTACTGTTTTATGAGTGACATTGCTGGATATCCACTATGCTTTATGATTATTCCAATCAATATGCTTGTTATCTAAAGTCTATGTCATTCATACTTTATCATACAATAAAATTTTGAGTTAAAAAAAAATAATAATAACTAGAATAGCATTAATAATGTGTTTCTAGCCCTAAGTTCTAATGTTTAAATAAATGCCATTCATTGAACTGTGAATAGAATATACAGTATAATGGGACCTTTATGGAAACCGGTACACCCATAGTAATCATCATCATCATCATTTATTTATATAGCGCCACTAATTCCGCAGCGCTGTACAGAAAACTCATTCACATCAGTCCCTGCCCCATTGGAGCTTACAGTCTACATTTCCTAATATAGACACAGACATACAGACAGAGAGGGAGACAGACAAAGAAGGAGAGACTAGGGTCAATTTTGATAGCAGCCAACTAACCTATCAGTATGTTTTTGGAGTGTGGGAGGAAACCGGAGTACCCGGAGGAAACCCACGCAAACACAGGAGAACATACAAACTCCACACAGATAAGGCCATGGTCGGGAATCGAACTCATGACCCCAGTGCTGCGAGGCAGAAGAGTAATCAATCAAATTCTGGCATTGCCGAGAAGTTGAGAAAATTAAAGCAAGCACCTTTTTTGCGCAGTTGCATGTGCATTCAGAAATATCTCACATTATATTCCAATTTCATGTCAAAGGTAATAAAACACATTAAACAGCATATATGGCACATATACCACAATGAATAAAACTAGTGTAACACCCCCCTAGTGGTGTTTTAGTTAAACCTTTACCTCAGTGAATAGAGGAGGGGTCACCTAGAGGGTAAGATAGAAGTTTTTGAAAAGTTACATAAACTGGTTACCATGGTGATAACCCAGCCCAGCCTGTGAGACTAAGTGAGAGGAAGGAGGGGCTGTCATTAAGGGGGGATAGGAACTGAGAAGGGAGACAGAAGAGGAGAGTTGTAGCTGGGGACCTGGGGTGGAAGCTCCCAGGCTCCCCCAGCATTCCCTGGAAGTCTGAGCGTGGTGACTGAGCCAGGGCAAGGAATGTGTGCCCTGGATGAGGGGGAGAACTCCATGCCACTATAGAGAACCCAAGAGAGAGGGGGACACTTCGCATGGAAGAGGCCCTGGAGTGAGGGCTGCTACAAGAGGCCTGGTAGCTGTAGTGTCAGATCCTGAGGCTGAGAGTACACAGAGTGACGTGTCAGAGCACAGGAGACATTATCCCCGCAGAGGAGGGATGAGCTGCAGTTGAGAGGTACACAGAGTGTGTCAGAGCTGCATGGAGGAGAGGCTGCCTGCCTATTAGCATCCATGCATGTGCCCCTGCAGAAAGGGTGATCTGCAGTGAGTATGGAGTGCAAGAGACATGTAAATTATGTTATTTAACATCTGGATAACATTGAGAACTGTGCTGGAGAGAGTAAGAAGATGTACATATTCTGCAACCATTATGATTATCGTGCTGGAGGAAGAGTGTAAATAAAAGTTCAGTTTGTTATAGAGATGGTCTGGCGCCCAAATTATTGTGACTTTTACACTGCATTACAAAGTGACATTACCTGTGTCCCACTAACTACAAAGAAACACCTGCATGTGCAGGGACCCCCTGATCATTTACACCCATGCCCATCAGCTAGCCAGGGCTTGAGAAGGAGGTGCACTGTGTACCCTTTGCACCCCACACTACACACAGTGACAGGGGGTTACACTAGTAAACATATTAAAAGTGAAACAAACAAAAGTTTTTTTTACAAGGTTAATTCGAAAATCTGGAATGAATATGAGCTTTGGCCGAATTCCTGTGTGAGTCGGATAATTAAGCGCAATTAAGCATTTTTGAAGAAACAGAAAAGTATTACGCTCCGACATGCTTTGGGGATTGTACATAAACTTTACTTTGTCCCAAAAAAAAGATAAAATGAGACTGCTCTCAGAAATACAGATCTTTCCTTACAAATAGTTTCCCTTTGAACAGTTCTTTTAAACACCTGCTGAAAATGTTTTTGTCTATTGAATTAATGCTCTGTAATCTCCCATTGATGATTACCTAAATCAGATTAAGTATTTTATATTAGTAGTCCCTGAGGTTCCTGTTGGCGATGAAAGATTGAATTAGTCCTACAAATAATATTCTCAGAGAGGAATACTGTGCCGTAGTGAACTAGCAGTCCCCACAATAATGCATTAATCCCTACATTACCTCTTTGGCATGTTTCAATGAAGGACGAAGTTTCCTCTAGGTGCTACAGTTAAATCTTGCATACAGTATGGGAATAATTCATAAGTGATCCTCATCTACAAGTGTTTTGAGACATATTATTGTTGACATTTACTAGGCAACTGCTGCTACAAGCTGCACTGATTACACAAGGTGTACTGAGCACATTAATTATATTTACCAAGCGTGTCCATGTTTATTCAGTTCGGTTTATAAATCTGACAGTGTTACACAATGGTTGCACTCAGTGCCAGCTGAAAGCTACTGTGTTGCATTAATTGTCAATAATTTGGGTGACTGATAATGAATGTATGATTATTCTGGAAGATGAGTTTTAAGATTGTGAAATAAATTCATTGCAGCTAAGTCAAGCGTTATAACTCCAAGGATCGATCCTCTTAATTATGCTTTACGTCTTACATTATTTTACACTGTTATTATGTCTTTTATATAAATCATGTGTTCATAAATTAAAAATTAAACAAAAGGTTTAGTAACTATTTCAAGTATTTATTTTCAGAATAGTAAAACATGATCCTTATTTAACAGTTTTTTTGGGAGGGGGGGGGATGGTTTCCTTAAATGGATGTTCCACCTTCAGACAAAGTTTATATTATTAATGCAATTTGTACTAAGTAGAATTGTATGTTGCATTATCTTGCTGACTTCCATTTATGTTTTGTAATTAGGGTCGTTATAGTGTACGGTCATTGTGGCATTAAGTTGCCCTTGGTTATAACAACATTTACGCAATGAAAGGGGGATAACCTTCCAGTTTTATTTAACAAAACAAAGAAATACAGTATAAAATTATTTTAAACATGTCAGTAGCCTCCAACCCCATGGCAATCTGTCTGTCCCGAGACTCTCAGCAGAGTAAGTGACCCTCCTTCTGCAGTGAGCAGGGAGTGTGGCGCTTGGCTATGACATCATAGTCAAGCGCCACATTTCCACCATATCATTGACACTGAGGTGTAAGCAGTGGTGGAAGTGGGGGTGTACACAGGGGTACGTCATAACACCACTTTTCCTGCTGTCTTCATTGTAATACTCTCAAATTCCCTTCACTTACATTCCCATTACATTTTCCATACCGCCACTTCCAAATTTCCACTTCGACCACTGGGTGTAAGCTTCACAAGTAAGAATCTTCTGTCTGCTTTTCCTCATTAGCGTCCAACGTTCCATGTGGGGGCGCTACAGGGACACCGAAAACACTGGATGAGTGGCATTATGTCACTCGGTCAGCACCATCTAATCATTGGCGTCCTAAGCGACCGCCTAGGATTGCCTAATGGTAGAGCCGGCCCCGCATATGTATTACATTTGTGTAATACATTATTGACGCTCCTTCATGGCTAATTAAAGTCATAAACAAGGCTTCACAGATAACAATTTAGGCAGAAATAAAGGTAAATGTTTTATTTAATGAAAGGGGCAGTAGAAAGTTGAACTTTGATGTATCGGGAACACTTTTTAACAGATTCACCTGTCCGCATAGCAAGGTACACTTCCAGTTTGCGGGAGTATGTGTCTAGAACAGGGGTCAGGGAACTTTTTAAACTTTTACCCTCAAATATATTTAGATACGCCAACGTTACCCCCTTGATTTAAAAGGAAGAAAGTTTCTTTGAAAGCTTCAACTTCAAACTTCTGGTTTTGGAGAAATTATGTTGCTTCATTTTTGATACGAGAGAATCAATATTGGGGCATTTTGATGTCAGAGCAATTTGGATACAGTCTTCAGCGTCCAATCGATTTCTCTGCTTTGTTTTTATATTCGTTAGAGTGGAAAATCCTTGTTCACAAAGGGAGGTTGTTGGAAAAAGCAGCAACTTTTTGACTGTCTCCTCATGTGCAATTTTGAATGCCTTTGCAGCTGTTGACATCCAAAAATATGACAGATCTGCTTTGTTTTCAAATGCAATACGTGCTTCATTATTGCATCGAAGCTCAAGAAGTGCCTCTGCCAACCCTGGAGGCTCTTCTGGTACAACAGCAATTTCACATTTAAAGGGGTCTACAATCCAACTGACAGCATGTGAATCGGCAGCATTACCCCCAGGAATTTCATTTTTACCCCATTTGGGGTAATTTACCCCTGTTCCCTGACCACTGATCTAGAGTGACGTGTGGGCATGTAGCTTGATGTCAGAAGAGTGAAATATCTAGATGCATCTGTGCAAAACCAAGATGGTTTGCAGTGAGCTTTGTAAATTATGTCTCTGTCTCTCCCTTCCCCTGTAACATTGAACTCAGTTGAGCATCACACAGATGGCTGGCAGGATTAAATGTTTTCCGAGTAAGGCAGGCTGACACTGGTGGGTATTAATGAATAGGGAGGTTCACCTTCTTCACATCGTCTCTTCTCATCCTTAATTTGCCATCTGACAGTGTCATTACTCAGATAATTGAGAAGTATTACAAGACATTTAAACTGTGTATTTCCTCTCCGGGCTCCAGCGGGATGCAAAATTACATGTTATTGTAGTGACAAGGCAAAAACGTGTCATTGGTGTCCATCAGTACGAAGACTTTAATTACTGACGATACAAAGGATTGTTATTTTCTTAACCACTCATCCGACATTCGATATACGTTAAAAATATTTTCTCCATCTGTTCCCCATTTGGAAAGCCCAGGATGTAATTTTCTGGCTTCGTGGACAACAGCAACGGGAATTTGTTTGTTTCCACCCAAGTGATAACGTGTGGTTTTTATAGACACTTTGGTCAACATTCTATAGAGACAATTGCAATTCTGGTTTGCTGGAGTTTACTGACAGGCAATAGAAATCTGGAGGTATGTACTTCATGTCAGTAATAAGAAAAGCTGAGGTGAGTACAATCCTTTAGAAGAGAGACTGCAGAGAATGACCTATTAGTTGTAACTAGATAGAGCACTGTTTTTCCACTGCCACCCCCCCCCCCCCCACCCACCTCTCGGCTACAGTGCCAGGAACGTTGCATGAGGATGCTGTGCGGACAGTTTAGCAATTACATACTGAGCACAAATATATTGGGCCCTTTTATGGGCAGAGCTGACAGGTGGGGGGGAGGAATAATGAATAATCAGTCACATTTAAGTCATACATGGCAGAAGTCATGTGACATGGGATAGGAGGGGGCGTGGTGACATTGTCGCATCACCATAGCCCCGCCCCCACTATAAAAAGCCGAAAATCACGGCATTGAATGGAGGGGCGGAGCCTATTGACATGTTTAAGCCCCACCTCCTCCATTCAATGTCGTGAATTTCGGCAAATGCGGGAGCTTTGCCTACTCTTCCGGGAGTCCATGAGGACTCCACGAAATTCGGAAGCCTCCCGGGAATTCCGGGAGAGTAGGCAAGTATGCTTTAAGTTTACTATAAATAAGTAACCCTCTAACCCCTTTGTCCTCCACCTTCTATTTACAACCCCCTGCTCATAATTCTCTTCTATAAATGTTGGTACTGCATTGATCAGACTGACTGATTGTAAGTTAATGATGTGTCAGAAAAATACATTGGATCTCAGCAAATATTTAGGATAGTCAGTCAAAACTACGTGCCAGGATTGGTAACCCTACTAGACTGTCACATGATCCAAATGATAAAATGTTTAGAGTGGACGGTGTGGAATCCAATCAAATGCTTTTGTCTTGGTGTAGCTTTTTTTCTTGATATTGATCAAACTCAACCACTTCAAATTCTGGCTCTGGAACAACATGTGTAATTGAAGAGATTCTAGTGCTACCAGGGGCTGAGTGGCACATTTTGCCTGGGGGCAAGCACACAGCACTGGCCCATGAGCAGCGCACCATCCCTAAAGGTAGCTTTAGGTAAAGAACACAGGGAATGATTTATCAAAGGATGAAGAGCTTTCTGCTAGAGAAAATGGGTTTTGTTGCTAGTGAAAGAGCTTGTATTCACTTTACTGTAAATATTAATGGAGTTACCAATAGCAATAATCCCTGTTTGGGGAGGCTAATTATCACACATCAAGATGGTAATCTCAGTTCTGATAACTGCTGTGCTGTTAGCCTCCCTGTTTCATGGTCCTGTCTGAATTGCTTCTGTCCCTTAAGCATGCTAAATAGTGACATTTCTATTAGTAACTTCTGGGCAAGCTGAGTTGCGTTTGTGGACTAGGATAATTTCATTGAGCATGCTTTGGGCTTCCCTCACTACTTACAGCTACAAAGTATCAGGTAATAAGTGGACTACCTAAACTTCTTGTTAGGACTCTGATCCTAATTTGTATTTGGCCTGCAGTATATCTATGCTACCAGAGGTGCTGTTGTTGTAGGTTAGGACTCTGGGCCTGATTAATTAAGGAAAGTTAAGCAAATAATTGAGTAAGTTTTTTTACTCAAGCTTTCTGGACAAAACCATGTTGCAATACAAGGGGTGCAAGTGAGTTAATTTTTTTGCACATAAGGAAAATACTGTCTGTTTTTTCATGTAGCACACAAATACTTGGTAGCTTATTTGTACACTAAAATTTAAAGTTGATCTAGGACATGCCCTTACACAACTATAAATCTGCCTTTACATTTTTAATTTACCTCCCCTCCAATGCAACATGGTTTTGCCTTACTTGCTTACTTTTGCTTAGCTTTCCTTAATGAATCAGGCCCACTGATCCTAATTTGTATCTAGCCTGCAGTACCTCTATACTTCCAAAGGTGCTGCTGTTTTAGGTTAGGACTCTGATCCTAATTTGTATCTGTCCTGCAGTACATCTATGCTACCAGATGTTCTGCTGTTTTACAATTGGACATTTCTACCTCGCCTGCAGGTGTTAACCTTCTTCCCTGATCACACCTACACTTTTTTTAATGCCTTAAATAACCGCCCCAAATTTTTTTCCTTGCAGTTCATCAATTGTTTGCTGTTTCTGGTCCTGGTCAGTACTCCTATGTAATTGTGCCTGTTGTTCTTCTGATTATCTGACTTCTGTCTGTTCCATCGTTTTGCACCTTTGTGTGTAACCCAAGACCCTGGCTTTGTTTGACCTTGCTACTGCCTACTCCCTGATATCATTGTAGATCTTCTGACTTGTGACCCCTGGCTTGTCTAAACCTCCTTTGCCCGATTCTCCTGTGCATCATCTGGTGCCTCCTGTCACCTGGATAAACCTGGTAACCTGCATCTGCACTTTCCCATTTGTGCCTGACATCCCATGCCTTGTGCCCCCTGAGTATCCTGGTATTCAGTCTCCTTGTGTCTGTACCTCATCTGTATACCTGGACACCAGAGAATCAACTTTTGCTAGGACATTGACTTTTGTCTGTGATTCAGCATAATTTACTTCTCTGTGTCTTCACTCATCTTGTTTACAATCTTGCTGACCTCTCTACTCCTTGACCTCGGCTTGCTCCTGATTTGTCTGTCTTGACTTAGTATACTTGGGACTTCTGGGTTACATTTTTAAAGCTTTCACTTTTAAAGAATCCAGGAGCAGATGGTGCACTCTACAACTTGGTTTGAGCACTTTTGTGTCTATTCTGTGCAGCCCAGCTTCATACTGTCTGTGAAATGGAAGACCTTCAGCCATTCATATGAAGTCCAGTGTTGGGATTGGCTGTGAGCTACTCCACTTAAAATGAATTGTATTATTTAGAACTAATAATCCACCTTTTTAATACAGAGAGTGTTTTAAAGCAGTGATGTAACATCAAACAAGTCCCAGGGGTATAGTCACTAAACTGCGGGATTAAAAAAGTGGATATGTTGCCTATAGCAACCAATCAGATTATAGCTGTCATTTTGTAGAATGTACTAAATAAATTATAACTAGAATCTGATTGGTTGATATAGGCAACATCTCCACTTTTTCAATCCCGCAGTTTAGTAAATATACCCCCCAGTGTCCTTTAACATATAGCTATGGGTGAGTACAGGCTCAATTTCCTCTTGGTTCCTAGTGGATTGATGGGCTGTATGCTCATGAAGGTTGGTTCAGGCCACAAAATGGCTGCCAGCAACGTGAGTCTTATGTAAGTGATGACATCTGTTTATTACTTACATGTTTATAAACATATATAACAACATTAGGTATAAAATATATATTCTGCAATAAATTCAATAAATTTCAGGTCAATTTTATGCAACAACTTTATTTGGGTCAAATGCAATTACAATACAGATTGTCCACTTAGATCCATATATTGTTTACATAATATGTGTATATTACTAAGTTCACCATTTGTGCTTGTATTCTGCCAAAAGTACAGCCGAAAGTACAATAAATCAATGCACTAGGTATTAGATTACAGCAACTATAATATATCCTATTAAAGTCTAAAAAAACATGTTGATATATACATTCTTACCTCCTTAAATTCATAAATATTGTTATGTGTATTTAAAAATATCATAAACCCAAACACAGGCTGCCTACAATCGGCAGACAGTCGCCAATTGCAAGATTACAAACGTTATTGTTCATGAAAACGCACCAGAGCCCCTGTAAGCCTATAGAAATTCTCCACACACGGGTGGCAGGAGTTTCCCAGCAGGGTGAGATTTAATTGTTATATGAGCTGCGGTAGATCAAACACGACAACATCCAATTCTGAGAAACAGCAACGACATTGTATTGCATCAGTTACAGTAAAAAATACACTTTGTGTTTATTTAGCACAATGTTACATTTCAGAGCATGTAAAACAGACCTGTCACCTACACACAGTGCAGGCAAATCGTTTTATGGGCTTAACCAATATTCATGAGAATGTAGACTATCAATTTACTAGGAACCCATAGGCAGACCAGGGGGGGGGGGGTGTTGCTAGTGCTTGGAAACCCCCCTCCAAGCCTGGGGCACTGTATAATTGAGGTGGCCGAACCCTGTTTGAAAAGGAAGAGCTGAGTGCACCTAACAGTAGTGCACGCAGCATTGCCTGTGTATATTATGGGGATAGGAAAAGTTGGAGAGCAGCCAAGCACTGTCTAAAATTATAGCCACGCCCCCATGCATGCTGGGCACGCCCACTGGTGGCATGGTGTGGAAACCCCCCTCTACAAATCCTGCGTTTGCCCCTGGAACCAGTGACATTGCTGTGGTACTTCATGGCCAAATATTCATGAGGCCACTGGTGATAGACCGTATTGCCAGACATTGGTTCAGACCGCAAAATGGCTGCCTCCACAGTGTGTGGGTGACGAGTACACTTGATAATTGAGTTTCTATTTTGTCGATAATTATTTATTTTTAAGTACTATTAACCTATATTTCCTGTAGAGTGAGCTAGAACTGTAAACATTTACCACAGAAACTTGGTCCTCAGCTCACACACACTCTCACAACCTAGTACGATATGCTGTGATATGAATATGTCCAAACGATCTACTGGCATATTGGTAACAGTAGAAGACTTCACATTTATTTTTAAAATATCATAAGAAGAATACAAAAAAAAATATTTTATAATAAAGCTGAGATATTTGTTACTCTCTTTTTTCCCATGCATAAAGTTAGTTACTATTTACAATAGTTGTAATATGGAGGCATCTTCATACATCAAAATTGCATGAACTGTATTTTCCACGTAAGTCAGGGGAAACAATTTGCAAACTTCACTCACTGACATAACCAAAACTACAAGAAATGTTTAACTTTGCACAATTTTGCACTGTATATGGCTACGGCACATTATATCTCTCAATAACTGTAAATATGTTATTTTGCAGGAAGTATTGAACCATAGTTTAGGACCATGCCCCAAGCTATGTATAAAATGAAATATTAACAGCAAACACACATCTGAGAAGAGAGATGTAGCATGCAGGTTTTGGGGTAGACCATACTACTGTTAGCACAATGAAATTTGTATTTTGTCACATATTAAAACATCTAGGCTTACAAAATGCGCTTACAATTATACACACAAAACACTGTAACTTTGTACACTATAGACCTTCACCAGTTCCTAAATGTATCAGAACAGCACAATCCACCTGCTTCATTCATCTCACCACTAGATGCTCTGTTTTATGTATACACCGCATCATCCCCACTAAAAGTATATCTTTTCAAGATGTCTGTGGTCAATAGGGGGGTACATGTTTAAATCTGATTGGCAAACGATGTCGGGCCTGTTTGGTTATACCGAGCCTGGTTAAAGTTTTGCTGGCCAAGTCCTCCCGGTTGTCCAAAGTTGGGTTGCTGTACAAACCCTCCTTGTTGGTTATATGGTGGAGTTGGTCCATAGGTATCTTGATTGTATCCACCTTGGCTTAAAGCCTGGCTACCAGTTTGTTTTTCTACTGGCTCTGGGGGGTATCGTTGGCCGGAAGCATGCCATCCGGTCTCCTTGAAGACAAACCAGATGTTTCCGGCCCACAGAATAAAGTTCAGGAAACCAAAGACCTAGATGCAAAAAAATTAAATAAGTATCAAAATAGTATTGTCACTGTAGCTATTACTTTTTATTATTATTATTATTACTACTATTATCATACACATATAATTACAAAACACTTCTCCAGAATGTTTCAGCTAATGTAGATGGTCAAGAACAGTCATGGTTGCCTTCAGGTAACTGTCTTAAGATTCCTATAATGACTAGATCCTCTTTCTTGTCTCCATCGTTCACTAATTCTGCTTTACAGTAGGTGCACAAGCTTGCCCTACTACCAGCTAGAATTGTTATCAATCCCCCCCCACATATGGGCAGGGGTATCTTTACCCTCTATTTCATGTCATTGCACATTATTTGTTTATATTATAATCCCCTCAATACTGTTTTGCACTACGTAATATGTCAGTACTTTAATAATAACAGTAGTATTAATAATAATAATGTGTCACTCATTCAGTAGCCCAGTCTCCCAATTCCTTGACATCTTCTCTAGAAAACTTTCTCAATTCAACATCCAATGTTGACAACCCCACTGGTACTGCCGCCTCTAAACTCATCTCACTTACTTCTTTCTGTGGTCTTTCACAGTGGATACCATTTTACGCGCATCACAATAGAAACTTATTGTACTTCATGTTCTCTCTTCTCTGTGAAAGATCTAACTTCTCCAACTCTACCTTACCGCTCTCTGACTACAACTTCCTTTTCTACTTTGCTTCCTGAAACCCCACTCGCACCCAAATCCATGCACACACAGAGACACCTAGCCTATATTGAACCACTTATCGCTCTCCTTTATCTACCATGTCCTGCCCTTATGCAACTGTCTTGTTCTACAAGACTAAACTCACCACAGCCCCAGAGGAAGCAGCAGCAGTCTTCACACATCATGACCGGCAGTTTAAATTCCAACCATGACAATTCAACCGCCAACTGCAATATTTGCTTTTATACCGCAAATGCCAATGAAGAATACCTTGACATCCTCCATTATAAATGAATCCTGTCTCTACTATAATGCCCTTTCTACCGACACGTAAAACCTACTGTAAAGCTCTGAAATCCACCCAGTTGACAAACCCAAATTACCTCTTTGCCACCTTCAACTTTCTTCTCTACCCATTCACACCACCCTCCCCTTCTCATGACTTTGCCACATAATTCAAATGAAAAATCAACACTATCCAACAAGTAATCTGCTTTCGTCTAGAGATGCTCAGGCTCGGTTCCCCGAGAACTGAACACACCCAAACTTAGCAGATCCGAGTACTTTCGCCCACCCTCGGAATTGAAAACGAGGCAAAACGTCATTGTTACATCGTCGGATCTGGGATCTCGCGAGCTTTGGATTCTATAAGTACCGCCCTCCACGGCGATCCAGCGCCTTTTCACAGAGGGACACAGAAGGGGTAGCACAGTTCTTGGCAGTCTCTAGTGCAGTTGGCCAGCGTCATAGGCAGAAAAAAAAGAGGAGGGGTAGCAGTGTTCTTCAAAGCCTCCAGTGACATTCAGGAGAGCTCCATTGCTCCATTGCTAATTGTCAGTGCTGAAATAATAGGTCTGGCAGGCTTGGTCTTCTAAATCTGCAGTCTTTGTTTGAAAGTGTATGGAAATAACATTGTGACCTGTGAGGTGGTCAAAATTGACTGCAAATGACTTGAAATTAGTGTTATTGAGGTTAATAATAATGTAGGGGGGGAAGAAAAGCAAAAATATGTGATTTTAGCAAAAAAAAAACAGGATCCAAAGCCAAAACCAAAACATGCAAGGGCGGTTATGCCAAAACCAAAACCAAAGCACGAAGTTAATCCAGATCTAAAACCAGAACATTGGTGTCAGTGAATATCTCTACTTTCGTCAGATCTGTCACCTCTCACCCACCTTGTCCTCCACCCCATACAAACCCTCAATACCTTATCTCCCGTAACTAAGGACAAATTCTTATTCCTCTTCCCTCTCTTCCTTGACCATGTTCACTCCAACCTATTTGCCTGCACTTAGCTCACTTCTTCAACCTGTCCCTCTCCACTTGCACTTTCTACTCTTCTTTACACATTTACTCATCTGACCTCTCTTCAAAAAACCATCTCTAAACCCTACCTCTCTCTAGCTAACGTGCCATTTCTCTCCTCCCCTTTGCTTCCAAATTATTTGAACAGCTTGAGTACAACTGCCTGGACCACTTTCTCAACCCTCACCACCTTCTCGACCCTCTGCAATAAGGCTTCTGCTGACTACACTCCACTAAGACTGCCACAACTAAAGTGACCACCGATCTTCTCACAGCTAATTCAAAAGGTCACTTATACCTACTTGCACTCTTGACCTCTTTTCCACTTTCCATACAATTGACCACCCTAAGTGCGCCTCAAAAACAGCTCATCATCTTCCATCGGTCTAGTGGTTTTACCCCAACTCTAGTCTCTTTCACGGTTGACAATATAGAACTTTCCCCAGTTCCCCAAGATCACTGTCTTGGTGTCATCCTCGACTCTGCCCTCAGGTTTACTACAGATATCCAATCCCTTGGGACATCATGTTGCCTGTTCCTTTTAAAGCATTGCCAGAATACTCTCCTCATCTTCACTCTGTTGTTCAACATCCACTACATCACTTGGCAAATCCTTTCACTGGCTACCCCTTTACCTCCAGAACCAAATACATGCTACTCACCTTCACCTTCAAAGTTCTTACCAACTCCTCTTCTTCATACATCTCTGGCCTTGTCACAAGATACTTTCCATCTCACCCTCTTAGATATACCACTGCCCTACACCTACACATCTTCTCTCTCATATCGCTCCTTCTCTTCAATTTTTAAGGCACTCCCTCAAAACCAACCTTCACTACAACCTATCCTACCCCAACCTGATACTACTTTCTCTGCATGCTCTGCCACCAACTTTGCCTTCTCCACTCTGAGTCTCACTGGCTACTATTGTCTGCCGTCCTCTCCCTTTAGACTGTAAGCTCTACCCTCTCTCATGTCTGCACCTTCTTTGTCAACCTCAGATGTACATGTTCTGTTTATGTATATCGGTATCACTTGTCATTCTGACTGTGTAGGGCTGCAGACTTTGTGGGAGGAAGAAGATGAAGAAGAAGAAGAAGAAGAAGACGACGACGAAAGACGAGGACAAAGAAGAAGAAGAAGACTAAGAAGAAGAAGAAGAAGAAGAAGAAACCATGGCAGTTTGATGTGTCCTTAAGTGAGGTGAGTTTGAGGTGAGTTTGATCAGTCTAGAGCAGTGTTGGCTAACCTGTGACACTTTAGGTTTTGTGAAACTACAGGTCCCAGTATGCTTTGCTAATATATAGCAGCTTATTGCTGAAAGGGTATGCTGGGACTTGTAGTTTCACAACACCTGGAGTCTCACAGGTTAGCCAACACTGGTCTAGAGTAAAGCAAGATGCTGCATTACTGCTTATATCAGCAAATCACCCAAATTTTGTTGTGTGTTTGGCCCCAACACAAGCCCAAGAATAATCCACATGGCAGATTACCACTATCTATACACACGTGTGTGATTATTATCTTCCAAACAGTCCCCTGTCTGGTCTGATTGCTCATCCTAAGGGGCAAACAGCCTTGTTTTACCAATTTATCCACTTGTATGTGGCCAAAACAGAATTTGCACTCATTGCTCCGGCCCAGAGACACAATCAGCTGTTTATTGTCAGCTTCATATAGATAAGAGATGTTCACTGACCCTCTTGTTTTAGTTTTGGCTTTGGTTTTGGATCTGGATTAACTTCGTGTTTTGGTTTTGGCAAAATCGCCCTCGCGTATTTTGGTTTTGGATCCTGATTTGTTTCTAAAATCCCTATTTTTTTTTACTAAGATCACATAATTTGGCTATTTTTTTCCCCTACATTATTATTAACCTCAATAACATTAACTTCCAGTCATTTTCAGTCAATTTTTGTCAAGTGATATTGGCACTGAGCAATGTCACTGGAGACTGGATAGTGACAAGAACACTGCTACCCAAATTTCTGTGTGAGCAATGGCACTGAGCAATGTCACTGGAGACTGGAGAGTGACAAGAACAATGCTACCCCTGTTTCTGTGTGAGCAATGGCACTGAGCAATGTCACTGGAGACTGGAGAGTGACAAGAACACTGTTACCCCTGTTTCTGTGTGAGCAATGGCACTGAGCAATGTCACTGGAGACTGGAGAGTGACAAGAACAATGCTACCCCTGTTTCTGTGTGAGCAATGGCACTGAGCAATGTCACTGGAGACTGGAGAGTGACAAGAACACTGCTACCCCTGTTTCTGTGTGAGCAATGGCGCTGGATCTCCTGGGGAGGGAGGAACTTATGGAATCCAAAACCCGCAAGATCCGACAACGCAACGGTGACGTTTTTGCTTAGATTCAGATCCGAGGATGCGCGGAGATACCGAGCCGACTCACGAGCCTACTCCGATCCCCTAAGTTCGAGTGGGCTCGGTTTTCTGAAAACCTGAGCATCTCTAATATAGATGGACAAAAGCAAAAACCTTTATATAATTATAGATTTAACCTTTAAATCTTTATAATGCACAATGTGTGAACTAAAACAACTAGCACTAGATTCCCTTTTGTAAAGAAAAGTCTTTAGGTCAGTTTTACAGCAAATCTATTCTAATGACTCCTTATTAAATAAGTCTGCAGAAGTATACAAAGAACTATTACTTGCTGTTAGCATTGTCTTTACAGTGCCCGGGAATGTTTCATCTCCGCAAGATAATGCCCCAATAAAATAAAGCGTTATTAGCTTTGTGGCTTCCTGTGGAGACGGTGTGCAGTATCACCTTTCAAGTTAAAATTGAATTTGGTGATAAATGAAGATGTGAGTGACTTCCTCATATATTATTCATCTCTCTGGTATATCTGTCACACGAGTGGCATTTATATTCAAATTATTGAGTGTCACATGAAAATGTAATTTTAAATTCTTTGTAGATTAAATTTTAAGACTGTATGTGTTCTGAGGGAATAGTAATTAGGTAACCTTGACACTGTGTGATTGATTGTGTCTAAACCACCCTCTCTCGCTAGCAGTTAGGAAGGACATTTCTTTTTCTGGGCCAAAATACTGTGTTTTGTTTAGAGCTAAGTTTGTGTACCGTAGAGTTCTATTGTGTATCCATTAAGCTTTATATTGACTTGTGTAACATTCTGTGCTAAACATAAATGTTCTCAATACAGTAATTACAGCAATAATGTCGCTATAGTCTTGGGAAAGTACCGTGTATTCACAAACTGTATTCTATTCAATTCTATCTGATGGGAAAACTGGCTGTCAATCGAATACCCCCCTAGGAGTGGATATTTCCGTCACTCCATAAGATGGCAAAGAAACTCTTTTCCAAGTCCACTTCTTCCAAAGGAAAAAATTCAAATACACAAAGGTGACATGTTATTAAGACAGAGCTGTCGTACTCTTGTGACGGCTATAGACTAAAAAGTATCATAGGAGAAGAAAACAGAACTTGAGATAAATGAAGGGGTGGTCTTAAAGTGATAGCGGGTTGCAATTTGAAGTGATATTTTCACTCTTTGCATTTTCCTTGTGGACAGGGCCTGATCAACCACTAGGCTGACCAGGCTGCAGCCTGGGGCGCTGAGTCCTGGGGGGCGCAGCGCGGCACACTAGCAAGCTGTTTTTTTTTTTGTTTTGTTTTTTTATTCAAATGCCGGCGATCGGCTTCTTTCTCCTCTGATGGGGCCGCCCCTGTCCACAAGGGGGCGGTCCCGCATGTTCCTATACCCAATCAAGCAGCTAACAGCATCTGATGCTGTTAGTTGTTAGCTGCTGCTGTTAGTCAGTGTATTGCTTAGTGTGGTCACGTGAGATCTCACATCAGCAGTGACAGTGCAGCTTACAGCGTCGGATGCTGTTAGCTGCGTGTGAAAATGACAGAAGCGCCGGCTGGTGAGAGGAGGAACGGAAGACAGCAAGGTAAGTGCAGCTTGTTAAATATCGGGGGGGGGGGGGGGGGGGACGGGGGGGGGCACATGGGATGTGGAGGGGGGGAGATGACTGGGGGGGCTAATGAACTGGCTAATGTGGCTAACGAGGAGGGTCTTATAAATTGGATATGGGGGGGATTAATGAACTGGCTAGTATGGATTGGATAGGGGGGATTAATGGAGTGAAAATGGGGAGGTAATGAACTGGTTAGAGGGGGGCTTATGAATTGGATGGGGGGATTAATGGAATAGCTAGGGGGGATTAATGAAGTGCAAATGGGGATTAATGAACTGGCTAGAGGGGGTGCTTATGAATTGGATAGGGGGGTGCTTATGAATCGGTTGGAGCGGGTTAATGAAATGGGTAGGGGGGATTAATGAAATGGCAATAGGGAGGTAATGAACTGGCTACAAGGGGGGGTTAATGAATTGGATAGGGGGTCATACACTGTCTGTTGCGGGTCGATAGGGGGGATGAATTAGCTGGTGGCGGAGGTGATGAAATAGCTTGTGGGGGAAGGATCTCTGTATTGTGTGGCGGTGATGTGGATGCTCACTGTGATTTCAGCGGTCACTAGAATACTAAATACTAGATAGACAGGGCTGGTAAATGTTACTATATGAGTGTAAATAAATTTCATATATTTTATTGCCTATGTCTGTACTAGGGGGTTGTTTTGTATCATTCAGGGTTTGTTAAAATTTGGCACTATAATACAATTTTTGCACATTTTAAATACAGGACTCCCAAGTTTTCAGAAGCCAGGCAACGGACAGCGCTCCAAGAACAAGCAAAAGAGAACACCAGGTAGTCTACGCTGCAAGATCAGGTAAGAGAGGAAGTACATAATGAAGTGGGTTTTATGTATTAATTAATGTTTTACAATTTTGTTTACATATATCTATATATATATATATATATATATATATATTTATTTATTTTTATTTACCCACACATTGGTGCGGGGGGGGGGGGGGGTGTAGTAGCCTAGAGCGGCTGTGACCCTTAATCAGGCCCTGCTTGTGGATCCACAAACTTGCCAAACTAAGCAAAGATTCACTTTCCAACGCAAATTCCACGGAGTGGGAAGTGGGTTTGCACCTTAAAATGTGCTTGGTGGGCAAATAAGCGCACTCACACAAGTAACGTGCATTCCATTGCGGGTTTGTAAATGAGCATTGATATTTATTTATTTTTACTTACTTTTTAACTGACATTTGACAACCATGGCAAGTCTAAACCTTTTATTAAGCCATTCAGAGGAGATGATTCAATCTAAAATTTGGAGCGCAGATCCTGATTAACATATAGCTGAGTACAATAATACAGCATACTTGCCTACTTTCGGCAAGTGTACTCCAGGAGAGGGGCGTGACTAGAGGGCAAGAGGGGGCGGGGCACGGCCAAACGGGTCATTTTGGCCAAAATGATGTGATTCCCTGCAAATCGCATCATTTAGGCTAGGCAGTTGTGGGATGCAGGAGACTTGCCTGCTCTTCCGGGAGTCCGTGAGACCGACCCAAATTTCGGGAGTCTCCCGGACATTCCGGGAGAGTTGGTAAGTATGTAAAACAGTAAGGGAGGCTTATTTAGGCAAGCGCTGCTCTGCAATTAGCAAGAAAACCCCCTAGCTCGACCTAACTCTTCCCATTGGCTGGAGCAAACGTCTGGTCTTCCGCAAACACAGCCATCCCTCTCTGCAAATGCACGCACTTTAGCCGAAAGCCAGGCGCACCAGAGCAAACTGAGGTGTGCGTTGTAAATTAAAACTGGATAAAGAACTTGTAAAATGCTGCACGTTGTGGAATTATTGATTCATGCACCTAAAGTATACTGCAGCAGCTGGAAACATCAACAATGTGATGCAGATCTTTGCTTCCTACTGCCTCTGGGTGATAGACAAGTATGTATTAAGTCAAATGTCTATTCGGGGGATATCTTAATGAAACCAGCTAATATATGTACAAGTAATATACATATAATATAGTAATACATATGAACTGAGGTGCAACATGTATAGGATTCTGAGCTGTTGAGGTCAGAATGCCACCAGGAATATATATATATATATATATATATATATATATATATATATATATATTATATATATATATATATGCCCCTGATGAAAGTAAAGGGAACTAAAACGATTGTTGGGCAGGAGATGGTTTGTAATGTATCTTTTTTTTTATTATTTCTTTTAGACTTTTTGTATTTTTCTATTCCTTTATTAAAATCCTTTTTTTGTATTTTTGTACACATGCAGGATTCAAATCCAATGCTGAGCGGAGAAGGCAGTAGGAGAGGGAGAGCTCAAGGGAGAGTGTATTCTATATATATATCATGTATGAATCTCATTTTTATCTTTTGCTCATTACAAGAGTCAGCCTGTGTGTGTGATCTAGTGAATTGCTCGCTGCTCCTGTACACCATGATCAATACACTACGACTGATGTGTATAGCATTAGACTGTGGGGGAGGCATTGTGTGTTGTTGGCGATAAAGCTGAGTGCTGACACTTCTGGAACTCGGTGCTCTCAGTCATAAGACACAATGATAATCCTTATCTATATAAATTGTGTTCTATGCATATCCTTGCAGCAGTTGTGTTATTATTATTCATTATGTTTTATAAAGGACATACAATTTTACATGGAGCTGAACACAGCATTTTTCAGGTATGCAGATGCTGACATAAAAACACAATAAAATAATATGGCTTATAAAATAAATCTATTAAAATTTATTAAAATCTATGAGCCATCTTACTATAATTATATTCAGTAATGCAGATGACCAAACCGTTTGAAGTACAACTATCTGGAAAGGCTTGACTACATTTGGAATAGCTTTGGCTACGTCTGTAGTTTACCTGCCACTTGCAGATTACATCCTAGTTTTTGGTGTCTGGCATAAAGTAATTTAAGCCCCTAAGTAGATGACAATGGGATTCGAACCAGGGTCTCCACCAAGTCTCAGAGGATTTTTGTTAGCCAGTGGGGAAGTGAAAAGAATGCAGTAATGGGATTATTGCATTGGGGAGTTTTTCAGAGAAGCAACATATCCCTTACATTCACATGGCAGTCCTGATTTTACCTCTAGTAAAGGGATGTGGCCTAATAATTTAGGAGTGGCTAAAGCAGTGGATGAAGCAGAATACAGGCATATACTGGTGGAGAGTGTAATGTAATTTGTATGATTCGGAGATGGCACTTACTGTATTGTTACCTCCATCTAGTGGCAGATCCAGAGGGGTATGATTAGGGCAATTGCCCCCACCCCCCAGCGGCAATCTTGACCCCATTAAATTGCGGTGGAGAGGTCTGATCATCTGGGGGAAGGGAGTGCGCCCTACTGGGACCAACCACTCAGAGTGAAGGAGGGGTGTGACTATGCAAAATCATCCCCTGTCCCCCCTCCTTACAAAAAAGTCTAGGCCTGCCTCTGCCTCCATCCTATATACAGGGCGGCAACTACTTGGTGCCATATTCATAGCCATCAAACCAGGTTGGTGGCTTCTCATGCATACCTCCCAACATATAGAATCCCAAAAAGCGGGAAAACATAAGCCCTGACCCCAATCCACCCAGTCTCCCCCCACAAATGGGCATATTTGGGCAAAACTCCACTCACTTTCATGTTAAACTCTGCTCCTTTTGCGGGTCACAAATCTGAAAGTCCTGCCAACATTGGGACAGTTGTGAGGTTTACTCATGCCTGGGCCTCAGTACTTTATATCTGCCCCCCCCCCTCTCGGTGCCCCTACTATATCATAAGGGAAAACCTGCAAGAACCAATATGTTCCTTATCTGAACAACACCTTTGTAATGTCACATATTCATCCCATTACTCTCCTAATAGAATGGATGAGATCCCTACTCACCAACCATAAGGAGACATTTGACAGGTTATTTTATACATACATTGTGACTAAATGTAATGTTTTTCACCCTTAGCCTGTATCCCTATGTAGTTTTATCTCTCCATAGAAGGAAAACCTTTGTTTCCTTTAATACATCCTACTCTTACTGATCTCTATGTCACTGCCGGCTTTCTCTCCGAGGACCTCAAGACTCGGCCCTTGGAATCGACTTCTGCTACAGTCTAATTATCTAACTTGACCTTTAAACTCACAGACTCTTTATCCGCCAGCCTCAGCATCATTAGCAGGGTTTCTGCAATGATGGGTTGGTAAAAAATAAAGCTCACAGCATTCTCCCCAGTCCTCCTGTCACATGAGACCAACTTACCACTGAAGTATTTAGACTTGACATGACAGGACTCCGCAGTGACATACACTTGTTGGCCGGCTGTTTACAAGCTGATATCAGTAACAGAACTTCATCAGGATCGGTAGCCACCTTCACATCGGAAAGTCCCTTAGCCCAAGAGGATGAACTAACCAGCCACATGAACGAAAAGACCACAGTAACAATGAAATCCTAGAAGGGGGGTAAAAAAAAATATGCATATTACAACTTTTGAATAAACTTTTGAATAAAGCACAAAACGGAAAAATAGTCAAATAAATGTAATTTATTGGAGATTTCAGAAAATATTTTACTTTGCAAACCTGTAAACTATTGAATAGAAAATGCAACTTAACGATAGTATCTAAGAAACTAACATCCGGGTCTGCATTTGTACAGAGCCATTTTAATAGGCCCATCTCCTCCCAGTCTTTAAAGTGACAAGTTTGCTTCTTCTATCCTCCATAATTGCACCTGGACCCCCATTGCTGCAAAAGTAGCTGCATGCTTGGCCACTCTCGAGGAATTTCCAGGAGACTCACGAATTCCGACTACCTCTCCCAGACTCCCAGGAGAGCAGGCCATCCTCCCGCACCCTGCCCGCTTCCTAGCCTTGTGGTTGGGACTGCGATAACGTAATTCGTTGCCCCGGCCCATTGTAACGTGATGGAACAATTGCAGCATTTTGTAGCAGGGGGCGGGGCCAAATGACTTGATTCGTTGCCCACGGACTCTTCCGCACTAGACACTTGACCTGCCCTCCGGGATCTCAGAAAGTTAGCAACTATTGTAGCTGTGGACTTATTTTACCGGCCAGTTCTAACATTCGTAATGTAGGTGCGCTCTTTCTTTCTCAGCAAGGAAAAGAATTAGAGGCACCTGTGCAATATGACATACTCTGTGCGCCTGCAAATTGTGGGGCTTGAAGTTTAATATGGAGCATAAAACCGTCCTGTACTAAGCATAATTAAGCAAAGGAAATATTTGAATGGAGTGTGTTATAATATGTTTAATATAAATATAATCAAGGTGTTGTATTGTTCACTGTACCTCCTATCAGTGACACCAAATCAGCCATACAGTGCATCTTACACACACTGAGCTGACAGCTGAGCGCATGCAAATCAAAGTAATGATGTTATGAGAAGCCTTCAGCACTTTATAAGCTTCAATGATAAATGTCTTTTGCTGTCCTCCTGTTGTGAGTGATGCTCACATAGAAATCTTTATATGTGCTCAAGGGGCTCCCAGTCACCTTCCTGACACAGCTGGGGAGCAACCAGGAGAAGTTCTATTCTAAAGTACACCCAAATTAAAGTCATTCTATAAATACATAAACATATACTGTATTCTTCCAATATGTAGTCTCTACTTAACATACCAGTAGCAAGTAATGACTGTTATTGACATAACCCTTTTATTTACTTTACTACCTTGATCTTTAACATATTTGAATTTATTTTTATATAAATCCCATATTAAAATATTTAAAGGGTCAGTAATGGACCTGATTCACTAAGTCACGTATCTGCTGATTTTCTGCACATGCCCAGACATACGGCTCTATACGCAGCCCTGTCTGCTCCATCTTTGCATCTTCGTGCGCAAAGGACGCTTACTACAGCCTATGATTTTGCGGTCGGATCAGGATCTGGGCATCACAAAGTTACTTGTTTTTCTGCAGTATCTCTTGCTCCAGCTACAGGTCTAGTCTAAGTTTTCTGATTACTATTATTATCATAGATTTGTAAGGCACCACAGTACTCTGCAGTGCTGTACAGTAGGGAAAACAGGACATACATAAAACGGACTAAATAAAGGCAGACATGAAAACAAAGGGATCATTAGTAATGACAGTATTGCATGCATGCTATTACATGTGTTTGCAATCAGGAGTAACTCTAAAAATGTATTTTATGTGTATATATATATATATATATATATATATATATATATATATATATATATATGTGTGTGTGTGTATATATATATATATATATATATATATATATATATATATATATATATATATACATAAAATACATTGTTACAGTTACTCCTGATTGCAAACACATGTAATAGCATGCACACGAGCATGTCATTACTAATATATATATATATATATATATATTTTTTTTTTTTTTATTTTTTTTTTCCCTGTGCATTCTTTTGCGAATTTATAATCCACATAGGCTTTGGATGTATCCCCCAATGACTTGTGTAGTAGAGTACAGCAGACCTACACCCGAATTTAACAGCTCACGTATCTTGAGATCCATGCCATGATTAATTTGGCCGTGCGCAAAGCCGAAACATGTGCGTTTATAACCTAACGCAGGTTGCGCTCAGTGTGCGTGCCTTGCTGAATCAGGCCCGATATATGCAAAATTTTTATTTCAACAACATAATACAAGAAACTTAGCACTCAATGTTATAGTTATTATTCTTTTATTTATATGTTGAGAATATATTTCACCGTATTGTGCAATCATAGAATGCTTACAGTCATATTTCCCTATCACAGACACACAAACACACCAATACAATCCCGGGTTAATTTAGTCAGAAGACAGATAACCTACCAGTATGTTTTTGCGCTGGTGGGTAAAACCAGAGAACCTGAAAGGAATCTATGTGGATACAGTTGGAACATACAAAATCCTTGTAGGTTGTACCCTGGGTTGCAATTGTCCAATTGACTTTAAACACCCTAAGCACTGACATATAGTTATCCGTTAATACTGGACTGAATGACCAGAACACCTTTGTTGAAATTGCAGATGTATGTGATTTAAAGCCTGAAATCGATATATGTCATGCCAGTCCTTTTTCCACCCTTTCTGCAGCTACAATTTGCCAGCCAGCCCCTGGTAAAGAAGATTGGGTATTTAGGGTATCATCATCATCATCACCATTTATTTATAAAGCGCCATTAATTCCGCAGCGCTGTACAGAGAACTCACTCACATCAGTCCCTGCCCCATTGTAGCTTAGAGTCTAAATTCCCTAACACACACACACACACACAGACTAGGGTCAATTTGATAGCAGCCAATTAACCTACTAGTATGTTTTCGTAATGTGGGAGGAAACCCACGCAAACACAGGGAGAACATACAAACTCCTCACAGATAAGGCCATGGTCGGGAATTGAACTCATGACCCCAGTGCTGTGAGGCAGAAGTGCTAACCACGGATCCACCATGCTACCCCAGGGTATACAAATAAAAGGCGCTTACAACATGAAATATATTATTTTCTACTCTAAGAATTGGATATACTGGAGAAAATTGCATATCCAGTCGGTTACTGCCTGTGTTGCTTTAAATCCATTGCTTGCAACATAAGCTCATTCAATTGTCCAATAAAGGTATCACTTTATACTCCAGTCTTCTCACGTTTTTAGAGTTGCCTAAAATGCTGAACTCCTCAGATTCCATCTCATCTCTTTAACCTGATAAAACAAATTAAATATTTATTCAAGTGAGCAAGTCCTCGCTGTTGTTCACACCACCAACAGATTACTTTAATTACCAAGCCCGGCGTTTTACAATTCACTTACATCAGAATGAAACTAGACTCTAATGTGTGGCGTGAGGATGAAGTTAATGAACTAATGAATTCAGCGCTTCAGCTCTACTGACGTTCAGATAAATAAACTTTGTTACTTTTTAAAGAAACACTGCCTTCTACCAGTGTAACATCTTACAGATGAGTTATGGTGCAAAGCGATAACCTTTAAAGCATAAACACAATGAACATTTATTTTGAATTGTTTTTATGTGTTTGCTTTATTTACAAAGATAAAATAAACTAAAAATGTCACTGAATGCAGCGCAATGCTTTAACTTGAGCGTATTAAGGGCATCTCGAAAAAACACAGACACGAGTGAAGATTCGTCAGGAAGATGATTAACGGATGGGCTATAAAATGCTGTTACGTAAATATACTTATCACTTATGTCCTCAGAAATGAAAGTAGGAAAGAAAACTGTCAAACTCCAAAGTGGAAAATCTGGACCAAATAGTCTACACCCCAAAACCACACATCATCATCATCAGCTATGTATATAGCGTCACTAATTTTGCAGGGGGAGGTGGGGGGCGGGGCTCCCAAAATCGCAAACGCGTCATTTTACAGCGGGGGGCGGAGCCAAATGCAGCGATTCCTGGAGAATGGCAGCATTTCGGCCCTAATTCTGCCCACTTCTCTAGGCACATGCCATACACTCCCGGGAGTCTGTGAGACCCACCCGAAATGCGGGAGTCTCCCGGACATCCCGGGAGAGTTGGCAAGTATGCACTACTTCCAGAAAATGAGCTCACCCCACAGAATGGTTTTCCAACTCCGTGTGTAGGTAATGGATCCACTATAAGTAGGGTTGTCACTTGCCTGGTATTTTACAAGCCTGACTGGAAAAATAGAACTTGGAACTTATGTTGTTATTAGGGCAAAACAGAGATAAGAAAGCTGGTATTTTTCTCCAGAAAAGGTGGAACCCATAACTATAAGTGGGAATTGGGAGTGATATACGGTGATTACTATAGCAATATATCCTCCTCTGACACACGATAGCCCATTTGTATACACAGTAACATCTGCAGCGCAAGGAATATGATTGCAATTAGCAGCTGTCTCCACAAGTAACAGACAATAGAGAACAATACAAAGGCAACCGCTCAATAGATTAACACTTATCCCAGGAATTCTCACTGGTAATTAAAGGCTTTTTCAAACAACTAAAATAGATCTTATCTTTGAACATTTAATATATCCTTAGAGCAATGTTTGTTTAAACAAGGACATTTTACTTGCATGTTTCAAGATAATTGGGAGCGATAATTATAGTTTGCAGACCAGAGAAATATGTTCACGAGAACGTCGTTTAAGCAACATACAAACTGTTGTCATACAAAGAGTTTAACTTTAAGATAAGTTTAGCTTTGTTTTGCATAACTCTAAATTTGAATTGTGCGTTTGTGTGTGAGTGTGTGTTAGGGCATTTAGACTGTAAGCTCCAATGGGGCAGGGACTGATGTGAGTGAATTCTCTGTACAGCGCTGTGGAATTTAGTGGCGCTATATAAATAGCTGCTGCTGCTGCTGACCTGGGACTTCTTTAATAACGTGGTTCTAAAGACCAATGATTTGCCATGACAACCAATCAGCTGTCTGCCAACACTACACTTACACTAAAGCTGGTATCTGATTTTTTGGGGAAAGGATACAGCACATCACTGCTTTATACAAATGAAATGCTCATTTGTTTTTTGCTTGCAACAGTACAACTTACTGACTGTAATAGTCCAAGGGCATTTTACACACATTTCAGGTCTAGGGGGTGTTGATTCCTCAGGCCATAACCTGTCCATTCATGTGAATGGGAAATCCACAGAAGAGATGCATCAACACTTGGTAAGAGTAGACGAGTGCGTCCTGGGACATCCATTGGGAATCACAATTGAGAATCACAACAGATCATGTGAATGGTGACTACAAGCTACTTAGCTCACCATTCATTTGTTTTTTATTTTCTCTCCTTCAACTGCACAAAACTATACTTTTACTCTTGGATGCAGTTATTCTTTAAATGGAAAATTCAGTCCTTGAAGAGATTGCAGAAATTACTTCTGTTTGAGTTACAATACATGCAAAGATGCACTTGTTCCTCCGTAGACCTTAGAACAAAAAGCTTTACCAGGTCAAAAACATCACATAGTATGACTCATTTGCATCCTTACATGGGAGAGTGGGGGGAGTAGTGGGTATAAAGAATATATGACAATACTGGAATAGATCCTATCAAGGACAAACTTTCCATCAATAACCCCATGTTTGGTATTTGAATTAAATGTGTTTACTTGTAAACAGAAACAAAATAACCAGTGTGTGTAAAAAACAGTGCATATAGGTAATATAATTATTTTATTGTCAATATAGCAATATGTGGTTGAGTGATACAGGTGTGCAGTAAGTTAGAACACTTCATAAAGCAATGCATGCAACATTTTTATAGAATTCAGGAATAAAGAATTAAAAAAAAGGTCATGTTTGGGGCTATTCTCGGTTTCTAAGTATGGAGAACTCTACAAATTATATTACTATATATCTGAGAATATGGGCGGATCCAGAGGGAGGCGATTGAGATAGGCAGAGGATCTTGAACACAATTGAAGCAGCAGACAGCACCCTCTGCCACATGGGTATGGCAATATCATAACCAGGAGCACACTGATTGGTAGATAGCACTACCTATTCACCAATCAGAGTAGTGGGAAGTCTACACAATATGATTGGTGAATGCATGTAACTATCTGCCAATCAGAGTGCAGGAAGCTGTCACATGGCCTGTGCAGTGCACCAAGAGGCAGCAAGGGACCACAAGAGTGGTAAGTGAATTAGTTGTCTAACCCCCACAGACCTGAGGTCTGACTTCACACTATTTATGCAGCAATAGTGATTAGGGGGGGCACACTGTATTATAATGCCACAGAGACCCGGGGTCTAATTTTGCATTATTACAGAGATCAGGCAGGTGGGATGGGATTTACATTATAATGCCACCAGAGATCTGCGATCTGATTTTTTTAATTTCAGCAGAGATTAGGCAATGTGGTTCTCCAACTCACCCCCCTAAAAAAAAAGTTTAGATCCACCCCTTTCAGAGATACCAGGTGCATTGCATTCTGCTCTCCACAAAGTCTCTACTTTCTACAGTTGTGAGTAAGTCAATGGTGGGCACTGTGATCATGAGTTCAATTCCTGACCATGGCCTTATCTGTGAGGAGTTTGTATGTTCTCCCTGTGTTTGCGTGGGTTTCCTCCAGGTGCTCCGGACTACGGTTTCCTCCCACACTCCAAAAACATACTGGTAGGTTAATTGGCTGCTAACAAAAAATTCACCCTAGTCTGTGTGTTTGTGTGTGTCCGTGTGTGTGTCTGTGTGTGTGTGTGTGTGTGTGTGTGTGTGTGTGTGTTAGGGAATTTAGACTGTAAGCTCTAATGGGGCAGGGACTGATGTGAGTGAGTTCTCTGTACAGCGCTGCGGAATTAGTGGCGCTATATAAATAAATGATGATGATGATGATGATGTTGGATCAAACTAGCAGTGCCACGTGGCTGCGAAAGGACCCAAACCAGAGGTGCTGTGCCATGTGCCTTCCACATAGGTCTATGAAATGGAAATAGAGGTTGGGCAATAGCTTTGTCTTGTTGAAATGGGAATTGTGCAAAGGGTCATTCCTCATCTTAATCCACCTGAGGCAGCGTTGGCAGTACCCTCCAACATCCACACCTGCACATACACACAAGATAAAGGAATTGTACTCCCACTGCTGTAACTCCTCCGCTCACACTGCCTGTCCTGCATTGGTTATGTAATGACTATAGAAGGAAGCACAGGTGACATTGTACTTGCTCCTTTAATTAGTGAGGCAAATGACTGGAGAACAGATCATGTGTGGACTGAATGCTGATATCATCGTCACCATCATCAAAATTTATTTATATAGCGCCAGCAGATTCCATAGCGCTTTACAATTGGGAACAAACAGCAATAAAACAATACTGGGTAATACGTACAGACAGAGAGGTAAGAGGGCCCTGCTCGCAAGCTTACAATCTATGGCATAAGCGATGTAAGTCTCTATCCTTCCCTTGCATTTGTACCACCTAAGATTAAATTCTCACCTTGCCTTGGCCCTGTATGTGCAAGGAGGTCTGTACGTGATATTGGTGTATTTGTTATGTGGCTGATATGGACACCAAGCAAGTACTGGGTCACCTGCTAGTTAATACAGACAGTTCAAATGCACTCTGATAAACTATGAGGGTCTGGACTGTACAAGTTTATGGGTTAACATGTCTGCATCCTACAAGCAGAAAATTTTATTTATTCATCATACGATTGCTTCCAGGGAGCTTATACCACAGTGTCGTGGGAAAAGCAGATATCAGTATTTTAATGAACAACAAGATATCTCAACATATAATTGAAATCAAGAGAAATCACCATAATCGGAGTATTTTTGTTCACTTTTTGCAACAAAACATCAAATTCTTAGCATTAAAACTCTGTCTTAAATAAAATATGAGCTTTTTAACTAATACTTTTACTTTGCTTAAAAGACATTACCATGTCTTTTCTCTGGCCTCTCCGTAATTGACCTACATCATCTCAGGCTAACTGTAATGTTCTACCAAATACAAGAAGAGGTAAGACTGAAAAGGTTACATCTGATGGGAATTTTTTCAAAATGCTTCATCAGTCGGCTGTTCCCTTGGAAACTTGTTTTATGTGTTCCCTGAAGGCTCCCCCCGTCCAAACCTTTTTAATCCTGTCCGTAATCCTTGTCGCCGTTCTGTTTCTGAGATGTGCTCTACTCACTGAACTTGACAGGGCATCAAATAATAAGTGAACGTTGCAGGGACAATCTCAAAACACAAATGACATCTTCAATCTCCGCTGGTGGCTCATAAATCGTCTGCCCAAATGTAAGAGGACAGATCAGATCACAATAATATTTTTGTGCATTGGTTGCCTCCTTCACCTTCTCCACCAAATGATCACTCTGTTGTAGACACTCTAGTTTAGACTGTTCTTTTAAAGTAACCTAATGTACGTGATTATTCAATGTACCCAAACTAACAGAACAGAAGTATTTTCATGGTAGTCCAAAAGAAGAACAGGGTGGATTTAATGGCCTAAGTAAACTTCACATCCAAAATGTGTCCTGTTTTTTTTATTTTATTTACAATTTATAGGAGACCTATAAGCAGTGGTGGAACAACTATGGGTGCTCCCCTTGCTCCCTGCAACACTCCTCTCGGCTCTAGAAAAAAACAGAGCAGAGTCCTCTTCAGAGTGGACTGAGCATGCTCAGAAGCAGAGATTGGGACACGGGAGGCTACAGCGGCATTGCCAGGCCCCTCCCCAGCGATGCATTGTTCCGACCTCAACAGGAACAATGGTTAATTCTATTTTACAGAAATGCTTCAACTATTTTGCAATGGCTAGCATTAACTGCTTGCATCATTTTATACCACAATATTTCAATTTGGTTAAGGTCAGAACTTTAAAGTAATTATTTAAAAATGTGATATGTCTTCTGCTACTGCCTTGTCGATTTACATGTGTGCTTAAAATGTGTGCTGCAAGATGCTTTTTTTACCCTACTGTCCAAGCACAGTTCTAGCAATGGGTTCTTAAAAAGATACTGTGACTCCCTTCTAAAATTTAGAAGCGATATGGCATTGCTTCCAATAAAAATGGAATAAGTTTCTACACATATACATAGGAAACATGATTTAATTAGATTGATTCCTAGAGATGCATCATCCCTATAGGTTCTTCGTGGTGTATGCATATGCAATTCTGTTAAGCTTCAGCTTCCTACCCTGAGATTCTCCTGTAGGATTTTCTAGTACAATTCACAGTGTAGGCAAACATGGCAAGGCTGCAAAGACTTTGCATCTCATTTATTCACAAATTATTATTTTTTTCAAAGTCTTCAGATCATCCAGGTGGTTTAATTTTCACTATAGTTCTCCTTTAATCAAACTAATTACCTCTGATGTCGTCATACAAACACAGGGAATGTTGGATCAATGTCTTCAATAAAGAGGTAGCAGTATAACTTTTCCTTTATCAAATATTAGGACTTACATCAGCTCATCCTGGGATGGAATTTTGGAATGAACTTTGGAACCCACAGTTCAGTTTTAAAGTATATAAAAATACTTTTAATTAATTTACAGTTAGGTACAAGTTAAATATATTATTTTCACTGATATAGAACATAGTTGCTAACTCTTACTAATATCCAGGGACAATCCCAGTTTCGAAAGATTTCTACATTGAAATGTCCCTATTTCTCTATAACAGCCAGAAGAATGCACAGAAGAATTAGTCTTCAATTATGTATACTGAAATATATTCTCACAACTTCTATTATCAATATTTATGTTGAATATTATTATACAGTTCAGTAAACATAATGATCTTTATTTTAATATGCACTACAGCTCCAGTCAAACTGGTGTCGAAGTCAAATAATTGGATGAAAGAAACTATATTGATTAATATTGTTTTACCGTGTGATTGCGATCAGTACGCCACGTGATATCACGCAATCGCATGATAAACAATGCACACATACACTTACACATTCACTTGTACATAGTTCATTTTATAATAGTTCCAACCCACAGGTGTTTTTGAACAAATGGCATTGAATTTATAGTTAAATATGATAATGTTAGAAGCACTTAATTGAGATCTAGGGTTTAGGTTACAGGAAACATATCATGTTTGGTGTCATTCTAATCCCCTATTTATCCTTAGAGATCCGGTTCAATCGCATAAAGGATCGCACCTTGCGTATGCAAGATATGGATTATAGGTAATAAATTATCAGAATGGTATTATGTGTGTGTAATGTAAATAGACCAGTTTGAACTAGCTTTCGGAGGGAAGATTAGTATGCAGCTGTTGGAGAGCTGACCCCCACCCTTGGAGAGCTGATTCCCACCCTTGGAGGGTGTCGTTTGAACTGACCTATGAACTACACCATACTTGCCGACTTTCTTCAGCTCCCTTCCGGGAGCCAGCCAGTGGAGGGGGGTGTGAGGGGGGCGAGACGGCCAAAATCGGGTCATTTTGGCCCTGCCCCCTGTGACGTCATGATGCAAACGCCTCATTTGGGGCCAAACGCCGCAATTCACCGGGACTCTAATTCTGCCCACATCACTAGGAAGTGGGGCACTTCCTAGTGAAGTGGACAGAATTCGGGAGATTACCACACTCGCCCGGGAGTCCGGGAGACTCTCGCAAAATGCGGGAGTCTCCCGGACATTCCGGGAGAGTTGGCAAGTATGAACTACACTATCCTGGACTGTCTTGGAGCCTGAACTTATGGAAACATGCCACGTCATCTGTATTGTATTTACTGTAACACCAAATGTATATATATTGCTCTCTGGAACCAGCATCTCTTTCACCACAGACTTCAGGATTGAATGACTGTAAGCTGGATCCAGCACAGCACAGTGTATGTATCGGCTGTACTTATTTATTTAATTGTTATTCTTTTGCTTTTGCTAATAAATCGCTTTGTGAGTTGGAACCACACAAATCGCAGCAGACAATGATTATTGGTAAACGATAAAATAACTTTAATACTGGCTTCTCTAGACATATCTATGCTACATATAACTGTACATACTATTACTGTATATGTTATAGGTACGTTACATTGAAGTGTGCACAGAATGCTACTATCTTCCTACCCTTTACTTTTTAGATGGATGAAAGAGAGTGAGCAAAAAGGTTTATTCTTAAACACTGATTGCAAAATAACTAACATCACCAAGACGTAACTCCACAGGTTGTGCTAAATATGACAGAAGCTCGGCTTCTATGTTCCAGTACATGAAATAACAAGCAGGAGTGTTCACCTTCAGGTGACTTTTTACACACCCTCTAACTCCCTTAACTATGAGAACATCATGGCATAGCACAGTGTAGGCTAACCTGTGACACGCCAGGTGCTGTGAAACTACAAGTCCCAGCATACCCTTCCAGCATTAAGCTGCTATATATTGGCAAAGCATGCTGGGACTTGTAGTTTCACAACACCTGGAGTGTCACAGGTTAGCCAACACTGGCATAGCATATTGGCAGTGTTAAAAAAAAGGTGGGCGTAAACGGTAAATTAATTCTATTTTAATAATAAAGCTGCTGTCTGAGTTTGCTTCATTAAAGGTAAACCTGTGATTGTTTCTCGTGTGTATGTATCAGGCACAGTATATGAAGGAGCACTGTCTCCTTTTCTTAGATTGTCACACTATAGATATAAGCACATTGTTCACCTGAGACAACATTTAAAGTGACTGGAAGACTTACAATTAAGGGTCCCCTGTTGTTTTCCCGGTACTTATTCTGGAAGAATATGTAGACTACCGTGGCGGCCAGAGAGTAGAGAAAGGCGAAGACGGCGACTGTGACAAAGAACTCGGCTGAAGATGAAAAGTCTCCTCTCAGCGAGAGGTTTTCTCTCCTTTTCCCTTCACATGTGGGGGCATCAAATGCTACCTGATGCAACCTAAAATAAAAGCACAAGATAATAACTGGTAGGGCAAACACAAGCCTTGTGTGGAAAGCAGCACTTGTTCATTACAGTAAATACATTTATTTCTATATTTAGGTCACATGGTATGTACATATTGTGCACAATGTCCATAGCAGGGACTTCTCATGAGGTAAAAATTGTACTTTCTCATAATAAGGAGATGCTATATCTGTACCACTCTCACCATAGGCCAGATGGATGTTTTTTCTGGGGTGTTTTAGTCATGACTAGAAGCGAATAGGAATGTAATTGTATCATTTCAGGGGCGCACGGAGGATTGTCGGGGGGGCTTCTCCCCGCCGACGAAAAAAAAAAAAAAAACACGCTAAGAAGCGTCTGTGGTGGTACAGCACCGCCGCGGTCGCTTCTTTGACAGCGCCGCGGCTGCTGTATAGGACAGTGGCCACTTAGTTAGCGCAGGGGGGGTTTCTAGAGACTCAGAAACCCCCCCTGCGTGCGCCACTGCATTTGTCACACTCCTTGCTCCAATCCATACAACATGACTGGGATAAAATGTACATGTGGATGTAGTCTTATAATGACATAGGGGCCTTTTTATCAATATGTGGCAATAACCATTGCCACTTATCACAGCATTAGGAAATCAGTTAACGCTGCAATTTAAATCTCACCACCGCAGCTAAGCAGCGCTCGTTGCCTAGGTGTGGCTGGACCGGAGCAGTAATGCTTGTTTTATCGCCTCGCCCAGCCAGTCTGTGGGTATTTACACATGCATAACCCAGCTGGCCAGTTTGTACATGTGCAGTGGAATTGAAAACACAGACTTGGGGCTTTCAGCTCCACTAATAAATAAAAAATATATTTTATTTTTTTTCCATTTTTTTTAAATAGATGTAATATTTGAATAAATAAATAAATATTTTAATACTATTGACAATTGAAAATATGTTTTGTTCAAATACTAAGGCATTTTTTTCATTATTTTTTTTTCTTAGACAGAGAAACACATCTCCAAAGGGATGGCAATAACTCCTTGATCTATAGGACAAAGCCCTGTCTCTGGTGTAAACACCCGCTTTCGCGAGAGATCGGGCTTTTCGCTGTTTAATAAATATACCCGATAGTGAGGTTAAAGAATAGACACATCTCCATCAAGCAAAGTTCTACCTTGGCTCAATCCTAACTGTGTAGATCCAGAGGAAGACGAAGCAATATTTCTAGTGAGGGCGATGACAATTTTACGTCACGGGCATAGGGATAAATACGTATTCATTCATAACTCCATAAAGAGAGATTAATCCCGCTGATTAATTAATCTAACCAGAAAATGGCTGATCTTTCTATACCCTTCAACATCATCATCATCATCATAATTTATTTATATAGCGCCAACATATTCCGTAGCGCTTTACAATTGGGGACATATATAGTAAACTAATAAACAAACTGGGTAAAACAGACAAAGAGGTGAGAAGGCCCCGCTCACAAGCTTACAATCTATGGGACAATGGGAGATTGACACATGAGGTTAAGTCTACATTTTGCATTTCGGTCCAGCCAGACTGCAAAGGTAAAAGTGACTCGTAAGCTAAATGATCCTGTCACACAACAATGTTGGCCAGGGGGTAGTTGTGTGTGAAATTGTGTAACAGGTGGTAATAGGTAAGGTAGTGCGGTTAAGAAGGTGGTTGAGGAATATTATAAGCTTGACTGAAGAGGTGGGTTTTCAGAGAACGCTTGAAAGTTTGTAGACCAGAGGAGAGTCTTACTGTGCGAGGGAGAGAATTCCATAGAGTGGGTGCAGCCCGAAAAAAGTCCTGTAACCGGGAGTGGGAGGATGTAATGAGGGTGGATGAGAGACGCAGATCTTGTGCAGAACGGAGTTGACGAGTTGGGAGATATTTTGAGACAAGAGAGGAGATGTATGTATGTTTATTTGTTTTTTGTACCATGTATTGGTTTCACATTTTTACATATGTCCTCCTCACTCTTACCGTGTCACGTATGCTCTCTCACCATTCCCCCCTTGACACATGTACCTGCTACCGTCATCCCATCCATGTACCACCACACTCTCTAGTCTTCCTCACAGTTCCTCACACTGCTACTGCACAGTCTGGGAAAGAACTCTGCAGGGTTCTTTCAGTCCCTATTTAACAAAATTCTTTCATATTCAGCCACCTCAGTTCTTTTTAATTCTGGAACTTTTGTTGCAGTAATTTATATACATAAAAAAATACTTATTTCATATGCTTTTTAATAAAAGTGACCTATTCATTTCTTAACACAGAAAATGTATTAATTGCCAGTCTGAGATAATGGATGTGAATGTTACTTGGAGATATTGATGTGAATGACTGCATTGTTTTAAAGAAGGAGTCAGTAAGATGTATGCAGCCAATCTCCCTATTTAACCCTTGGGACACCATTAGCAAATACCCAGTGCTTTGATGTAAGATCTCTTAATGTGCTCAGGACAATTATCAGTGGCCACATATTAATATTTCAATTGTGCCGTCTCTCTAAAAACAGACCAAAATGTTTGTCCAGACTGTTTGAATTTTAAATGAGCTTGGCACACTCAGCTGTATGAGGGTAAAATAAGTACTACCAGGTATTAAGGAATATAAAAGGTTTTTCTAGATTAAACAAAAATGGTATCGTGTTCACATATGTAAAAAAGCAAGTCTATCTGACGTGTAAATGTTTTAAGAACACAAAGACAAAACGTTATTAAATGTCAATTTAGTATGTCAAAAAGTCACAATGTTTGTTGAAGAAAAACTGTGATAACAAAATGACATACTTAAATATAAATGCAAAACAGTTTCTTAAAATAATACAGGAATACAATGCAGAAGCGGAAGAACCACAGTCAGATTTGGGCAATTTCTCATAAGCAAACTGATACCAAAAAATGACAAGTTTCCAGATAATTTAAATGCTTTTTAAACCTTTTCCAATCTTGTCCAATCCCCTACCCCACCCTCAGTGACATCACTAAAGATTTGTGATAATATGCTAAACTAGTTTACAGACGCCTTTTTTACCCTATTGTCCAAGAACAGTTCTAGTAATGGGTTCTTAAAAGGATACTGTGACTCCCTTCCGAAATATAGAAGCGATATGGTATTGCTTCCAATAAAAATGGAATAAGTTTCTGCACATACACATAGGAAACATGATTCAATTATATTGATTCCTAGAGGAGATGCATCATCCCTATAGTTTCTTTGGGGTGTATGTATATGTCATTGACACATGTTATTTTGTTGCTTCATCATCATCAACATTTATTTATATAGCGCCAGCAGATTCCGAAGAGCTTTACAATTGGAAACAAACAGTAATAAAACAATACTGGGTAATTCATACATAAAGAGAGGTAAGAGGGCCCTGCTCAGAAGCTTACAATATACGGGAAAATGGTTTGATACACAAGGGTAAGTGCTACATCATATTGAATATCTGTCCAGCCAGAATCCAAAGGTTACAAATTTGTTAGTGGGCTGTATGCTCAGTCACACAACTATATTGGTCAGATGGTTGTTGTCCTGTGTTAGCTGTGCAGAGGGTGGTAATAGGGTAACCTAGGGAGATTAAGAGGGTGGTAGAGGAATATTATAAGCTGGTCTGAAGAAGTGGGTTTTCAGAGAATGCTTGAAGGTTTGAAAGTCTTTTGGTGCAAGGGAACTCCGCAAAGTGGGTGCAGCCCGAAAAAGTCTTGTAATTGAGAATGGGAGGAAGTGATGAGAATGGAAGAGAGACGCAGATCTTGTGCAGAACTGAGGTGTCGAGTTGGGAGATATTTTCAGACAAGTGAGAAGATGTATGTTGTTGCAGTTTTGTTGATGGTATGCTAGTAGAAGAATTTTATATTGGATCCATTGAAAAACAGGCAACCGATGCAGAGACTGACAGAGTGGCTTGGCAGAGGAATAACGATTTACAAGGACAATCAATCTAGCCGCTGCGTGCAAAATAGATTGTAGGGGCTCAAGTCTGATTTTGGGAAGACCAGTAAGGAGGGAATTACAATAGTCAATGCTCGAGATGATGAGTGCATGAATTAAAGTTTTTGCAGTTTCTTGTGTGAGATATGTACGTATTCTGGAAATGTTCTTTAGATGTATGCAACATGATGTAAATATAAAGTTGATGTGGGGAACAAAGGATAGTTCATGTTCGCATATATACAAAAACAAGTCTATCTGACGTGTAAATGTTTTAAGAACACAAAGACAAGACGTTATTAAATGTCAATTTAATATGTCAACATTCCAAATGTTTGTTGAAGATAAACTGTGACAAACATAAATATGAATGCATAACAGTTTCTTAAAATAATACAGAAATAAAATGCAGAAATGGAAGGACCACAGTCATAAAACCTTTTGCATAATCTGCCACCTGGGGAAAGGCTAGAAGATATGGGGAAATTTCTGATAAGCATAGTGATAAAAAAAAAAATTACATTTTCCAAATAATTCAAATACTTTGAAACCTTTTCCAGTCTTGTCTAACCCCCCACCCTCAGTTACATCACTAAAGATTTGTGATAGTATACTAGTTTACAGATTATTTTTAACTCTATTGTCCAAGAACAGTTCTAGCAATGGATTCTTAAAAGGATTCTATGACGCCCTTCTGAAACATAGAAGAGATATGGCATTACTTCCACTAAATACGGAATAATATTTTGCACATATAGGTAGGGAACATGATTTAATTATATTGACTCCTAAAGGAGATGCATCATCCCTATTGGTTCCTTGTGGTGTATGCATATGTCATTGACACATGTTATTTTGTTGTCGTCAGAGGTTACAAATATATACAGAGGTCTATAGATGAATGTATTGCTTTTAAATTGCTCTTCTGTAATAACAGGGCATCTCTGAGGAAATAATCAAGTTAAGGTAATAGAAAGTGGGCTCCTGACGTCTGTCTGTTTCCATCATCAAAAAGCATTAACCCTTTGTTTGCTTACACACAGTGATTTGCTGAAAATCATTTGTACTAAAGTAAATTCAGATTTTATTATTAATCATGATAGCATTAAAATAATATTTTTATAATCCTGATTACAATATAATTAGGACAACAGGTGTATGTGGCAATGGATGTAACAATATGAAATTCAGATAGTTTAGATGCCACCCAGACAAAATATTCTATATTTTATTTTTAGAAATGTTCCCACCCTGCTGCCCTATTCTTCCTGCTGCCCAAAGAGAGGTATTCCTCTAGCCCAGGGGTCAGGGAACTTTTTTACCTTTTACCCCAAAATATATTTAGATACGCCAACATTACCCCCTTGATTTGAAAGGAAGGAAATCATATATTATTAATTATTGGAATTCAAAATTTTATTGAATCTATTCAAAATGTTTTTGAAAGCTTCAACCTCAAAACTTTTTTTTGATACGAGAGCATCAATATTGGGGCATTTTGATGTCAGAGCAATTTGGATACAGTCTTTGTTTTTATGTTCGTTATAGTGGAAAATCCTTGTCCGCAAAGGTAGGTTGTTGCAAAAGGCAGCAACTTTTTGACTGCCTCCTCATGTGCAATTTGAATGCCTTTAAAGCTGTTGACATCCAAAATTATGACAGAGCTGCTTTGTTTTCAAATGCAATACGTGCTTCATTATTGCATCGAAGCTCAAGAACTTCCTCTGCCAACCCTTGAGGCTCTTCTGGTACAAGAGCAATTTCACATTTAAAGGGGTCTACAATCCAACTGACAGCATGTGAATCGGCAGCATTACCCCCAGGAATTTAATTTTTACCCCATTTGGGGTAATTTACCCCTGTTCCCTGACCACTGCTCTAGCCTGAAGGCAGAAACCCCCATATCCTAGGATCATTGGTGCTAAGTGCACTGCTTGATAATGTATTCATCCTTAACAATTACAGGACTTAAATGGAAAATAGTTAAAAGAGAACTCCATGAAACATATTTTTAGTTAATGATCCTCTCAACAAGCAGCACTTTGTGGATCTCATGACTGTAAGTCCAATGGTTCATTATGCAACTATGTAGTATTTAAATCTCAGGCTGCTTTAGGACCTGCACACAACAGCCAGCAGAATCACTCTGGGAGAGAGCCAGCCCTGACTTCATCATCATCATCATCATCACCATTTATTTATATAGCGCCACTGATTCCACAGCGCTGTACAGAGAACTCACTCACATCAGTCCCTGCCTCATTAGGGCTTACAGTCTAAATTCCCTAACACACACACACAGACAAACACACAGACTAGGGTCAATTTTGTTAGCAGCCAATTAACCTATTTTTGAAGTGTGGGAGGAAACCGGAGCACCCGGAGGAAACCCACGCAAACACGGGGAGAACATACAAATTCCACACAGATCGGGAATCGAACTCATGACCCTAGTGCTGTAAGGCAGAAGTGCTAACCACTTAGCCACCGTGCTGCCCGTGACTTCACTTATGAATTAGCAAAAAAAGTAATTACCTTTTATATACCTCCCTCTCTCCTTCTAATTATTTCTAATTATTTGTATTAATATTGGTTCTAATTCAGCATCCATGGTCATTTATTTCTCTAATGTAATTCTATTTCTTGGCATCACATCACCACTATATCCAGATGTTCTCTGGAAGACCTGCTGAGGTCTCAGCAGGAAGTCTCCGTTGAACTGACACTTCTGAGGAAGTGTCTGAACGGGAATGATGTATTACTTACAGTGTCAAAGCTTTATCACCCACCAGAGACAAATGGAGTGCCCTGCACACTGGGATTTTATGTCAGAACCATTCCAATTAGATGTATCAGTTTATTTACTAGTGGTATGCAACACAACATGCTACTCAGCTATATTTACCTTTAACAGGAGCTGCAGTAAATCAACTATACATACTATCATCAAATGATTGTATACAAAATCGCTGATGATTCTATATTATTTTGTTCCTATTTTACAGTGGTTATAACACATTATTATATCTTAAAACAGGATTGGTTTTCAGTGTCCCAAAGGCACGTCCTATTGAGGATAGGTGTTTGGCATCACCCAATATGGTCATGGTTTGGGTGAAACATGGCTCAACCTATTTCCAATTTTGGCAGATATGCATGAGTAGTGATTTGATAAGGACTCTATTTCATATATGCTGACTCTCCTGATTTCTGGGAGGTCTCCTGGACTCCCAATTAATGGATCTAGGGCCTGATTCATTAGGGATCTTAACTTGAGAAACTTCTTATTTCAGTCTCCTGGACAAAACCATGTTACAATGCAACGGGTGCAAATTAGTATTCTGTTTTGCACATAAGTTAAATACTGTCTGTTTTTTCATGTAGCACACAAATATCAAGTTTAAATTTCAGTGTACAAATAAGCTATCAATTAGACTACTATAACCAACTATTTTCTGTGAACAATAAAGCAGAAAGTATTACTATGTGCTCCCTTCACCCTTTTGCTGCTAGATAGCAATTGTCTAAAATGCATAGCATAGCAGAGAGCTAGTCTTTCCATTCGCTATTACTATTCTACTATAAGTGGATAATAGTAGACAGAATATCATTGGCATGTCATCAATGTATGTAACTCGTTCCCTTACTTTACCATTGCAGTCTAATGGTGGCATGTATGCTGTTAATTACCAGTGGTAGTACTATCTAATAATGCATTTCATAATTGTGTCTGTCAATAATCTACCATGAAATGCCAAATTACACCATGTAAAGAGGTTAATTAACTTTGTTAAATCTAAATTTAGCCAACATGTTGAGGAGTTGGTTGGCTGAGTTGGTTGAGGGACCTTGAACCAGTCAAAATCCAAAGAACCTTGGATTGTGCCAAATGTATTTTCTCATGTCTAATCCAATTATAATCATGTGGTAAGGTATATTGGATGGTGAGATATGAATATGGAGGTCCAACTTAAATTAATTAGACGTTTAGGTTGGCCAAGGACAGTGGAAACTGTTCTCTTGGAGATGCGGAGAGCAGGTCCACAAAGTCCTTATAGATACAGATACACTGGAGTAAATTGTCATCATTGTAAAGAAAAGAAACAATTTTGGCTAACAGATAAAAATGATTGAATTTTTATATTCTTTATTATTTTGGGTGATGTAAAACTTTGTTCATTTATTATAATTCTTTTGATTGGCTATTCGAAAAGCTCAACTGAATCATGAGAACTTGCTTCATCTGTTTCATCATACCCTTAGAGTCTCCATAATTTTTTCAAGGCACCCCTCCAAAATAATTACTGAGCAGTCCTGTTTTAGAAGTAGTTGGGTCAAAAAATTGTACTAAGTATTTAGGTCAGGACAGAAATACTTATTTAGTTGTATGCAAAAATGCTCCCTCTGCATCCAGACACACTGCCCCCTCTGCATCCAGACACTCTGCCCTCTCTCACGCTGCCCCCTCTGCCCAGCTGTCACTGCGTGAGAGAGGAGGATGCTGGGTCCCGGCGGCACGCGGATTGGTAAGTTTTTGTGTTGTTTGTTTTTTCATTGGCTGGCCCGCGCCACCCCTGTGACAGCGCCACGGCACCCCTGGGAGCCGCGGCGCACACTTTGGGAACCGCCGGGCTAACCAAAAGAAATTTTTATATTTGCTAGTTTTCAGGGCACAGAGGCCCCTTCATCTGGCAAGTTTACAAATGTTGCTAAAGTTACTATGTAATTCTCTAGAGAGGCCCACATTAACAATAGATAAATTGCTATTTGAAGAGTCATTTACAATGTGGAAAACATGTGGACACTCGGAGCTTCATGTAGAGTTAATTAATGTCTAAAATGTAGATAGAAATTGCATCCAAGCAAAACACACATGTTACACGAGTATTTTGAGCCAACACATCTTAGTTTGCCTAAGTTCATAACTTACACAGTGATCAAGCATCTGCAAGTTTCCTGTCTCCTGACAGGCGCATCTCGGTCTGAGTCTCAGTCTACATAAGTTGTACTTGCTCCAAAACTCCTTGTACTGCCGCTTCAACCATAACAGGCTGCATCACCATCATCAGCTATTTATATAGCGCCACTAATCCCTCAGCGCTGTACAGAGAACTCACTCACATCAGTCCCTGCCCCATTGGAGCTTACAGTTTAAATTCCCTAATATAGACATACACAGACCGAGAGAAACAAGGTCAATTTTTAATAACAGCCAATTAACCTAATTGTATGTTTTTGTAGTGTGGGAGAAAATTAGAGCGCCCGGTGGAAACCCAGGCAAACACATGGAGAACATACAAACTTCACACAGCTAAGGCCATGGTCAAGAATCAAACTTATAACCCCAGTGCTGTGAGACTGAAGTGCTAACCACTGAGCCACCGTGCTGCCCAGCATGCAGCCATTATCGGAAGCCGCGACTGAGTTTACATATGGCTGCAACCAGTTCTTTGTGGGAATTCGCAGAAATAAAAAGCAGTTTATATGCAGTGAACGTTATTTCTGTCAAACTCTACATCACCCTTTATAGCGCCCAATATACAACCTACTTGGTCACCAGGCGCACATTTATTTGTGCCTCCATGAAGATGCTTTGTGTCACCACTGGCAGGATGGTTGTCCGTGATGACAATGTGCATACAATAAAAGTAAGAAAAACAAAACTGCCTTTACATCATGGATCATGTACTTGAACATGTTAATCTTTTATTATATTGGCATTTCTCTCATATAAATTCACATTTCCATATAAAGTTTCTTTCCTTGACTGAAAAGGTTTTGCAGTAGGAGACACATTACTGTGGATGGTTCGCATTTATCGATGAACACCCCAACCTGCTCAACGTCTCCAATCAGATCAACCAACCTTTGCACCCCTAGACTTCACTATCTTGCTATATTAAGCAATTCTTTTACCTGCACAATTGCACAGAAATAAACCATACTTGCCAACTCTCCCTGAATGTCAGGGAGACTCCCTGAAATAGGGGTGATCTCCCTCACTCCCTGAAGAGTTTGGCATTCTCCTTAATGCTGGGCCAGTACAAGACGTGGTTGGCTTCGCCATCTGTGGCATGATGACACAGTTCAGAAATTGTGTCCTATGTCCATGTGTTGATGCCTATGGAGATGGCCATTTTCATGGAGACCAAGATTTAATAAAAGACTAACAGGTAAGACAACATGACTTAATTAATGGAGACAGAAATGTAAAAGACACTTCAGTCTCTAGAGATTCATTAGCTGTTTATCTTTAACGCATATTTGCCTACTCTCCTGGAATGTCCGGGAGACTCCTGCATTTCTGGGAGACCTCCTGGGCTCCCGGGAGAGCAGGGCAACCTTCCGGTTCTCAGCCCCGCAATAGATAAATGGCGAGTGGGCGCGACTTAATGGTGCAAATATAGCGTTATCTTAGCCCCAAAATGATGTGATTCATCAAGCCCTGCCCCCGAACACCCACCTCCCCCGGGATCTCCCTGAAGCCAACGAGGAAAAGTTGGCAAGTATGAAATAAACCCATGACATCACTCTGTACATCTGCATTTTATGTAGATTAGTAAATCCCCCTTACTGTCTTTAATAATATATAGTAACGCTATGTTCTGCATATCATTTATTTTTCTCTACTGTTTATTTAAATACCCTAGTCATGTTTGTTTAATGAAATATATCAAAGAGCTTGAAAAAACCCTAATGGTTCTTATAAATGTTATATAAATGAGGCAAAAAAACATGCTACAGAGCAGTGGTTAAATAATAAATAGGATATCAGAAGTTTGCAAAAGTCTTAATTTCAAAAATGCTTAATGAGAGAGAGAATATCAGTATGGAAATGCTAATACAGAGGTAGATGTATAATTCATGGAGGAATACGCTTCCCCAGCAACAGTTTGTGAAAGTAGAACACACACTATTTATATATCAGATACACAGACCCCGCACATTTTGTTTGGTAATACTTACCAATACTTAGAGTGCACAGGAGCAAATGGGGCATACCTTCCACGCCGCTCAGACGCAAGCGCAAGTTGGTATGGAATGTTTGTCGCCAATAGGCTCCATCCACATACCAATACACATACCTTTTTAGAAATGCATAAAAGCATGATTTTTAATACCAGTGTGTAAGGTACCTTAAAGTGTTAAATTGCTGTATCATTTGTTGTAGTATAAATGTGGAAAATTATTATAACCGGGGCCGTGGATTCAATTCAGACCAGAGGCCTGAATCATTAAGGATCTTAACTTGAGAAACTTCTTATTTCAGTCTCCTGGACAAAACCATGTTACAATGCATGGGGTGCAAATTAGTATTCTGTTTTGCACATAAGTAAAATACTGACTGTTTTTTCATGTATCACACAAATACCTGATAGCTTATTTGTACACTGAAATTTAAAGTTGATATTTGTGTGCTACATAATATTGATAAATTTACCCCTTGATGTAGCATCATAGCAGCACTGATGGAGAGGAGGGATCCAACACATGTGTAAATATGTAGTCTTGTTAGCTGCAATGCAGCGTGAACCTGTAAAATGAAATATTGTTGATACTTATAGTACAGACTAACACTATGGGCTATATTTACTAAACTGCGGGGTTAAAAAAGTGGAGATGTTGCCTATAGTAACCAATCGGCTTCTAGCTGTCATTTTGTAGAATGTACTAAATAAATGATAACTAGAATCTGATTGGTTGCTATAGGCAACATCTCCACTTTTTCAAACCGACAGTTTAGTAAATATACCCCTACGTCTATAGTGGTGAGTAATCTAGCAATCTGCACATTAGTAGTATATAAAGTCAAGGGGATTCTTTTCAAAAAACAAAACTATGAGTTTCTACATTTATACAATTTTAAGATGATATATTAAAAAGTAACTGCACTCAAAAATGAAACTGAAATAGCACTTTTCCCTAAAAATGATTTTTTAAACACACTGTTGCTGCCATCTGACAGATTACTAAAGTCTGCCACTCCTTATCAACCTCTGCAACTACAGTAATAACCAATTGAGTTCAGTTTGTTTTCCAGAGTTGCAGAGGTAGGAAAGGAGTGTCTTTAACAACCTATGTGTGAAATGGCAGCAAGGGTGTGTTTCTGAGTTTTAAGCAGGTGATTTCAGGTCTAAATTCTATTATAATTACCAAGGGCTGTTCCAGTAAGTTGTAGTAGACAGCATAAGGATTTTATTTAGGCAAAATCATATTCTGAGTACAGCTAATCTTTAAGTTAACAAAAGAAAAATATATAATCCATCTGTGCTTTTATAATACACTGCGTTTTCAAATCTGTAAACGATGTATTAGCCAGCAAATGAAATAAAAACTAAAACCTCAGGTATAATTGTGTCCCATAAATCTAGTGCTATTTTTACAGAGGTTTCGCCCTTGCTTTATAGCTAGAAAAGTATGATAAATAAGCCTTAGTTGTGACAGAGCACCAGCAGCATGAACTCATTTACCAAACAACAAAAAATGTATTTTCCTCACAAATTGCATGTTCCTATTCTGGGACTCGTTTTCTGAGGTTGAATTGAACTGTTTATTTCTGTTTATCGAGATTTAAGATGTATGGGCCTGTTTAGTATTCAGAAAATAAAAGCCTAGAATTTGTCACCTGATGATCATAAATCCTGCATGTGTTAGGAAATCCTGACAAGGAAAACAATGTACAATTTGTCTGTCTAGCTTTCAGTGAAATGACTTATTATACTTATTATTATGGATGAAACGCCTGGTGATATAAGTGGCAATTGCTCAGGCTGCAAAATAGGTGCTTGTAAGGTAATTGCATGATCGACTGTAGCAACGCATCATGGGGAAGATACATTCTATGCACAACTTTTCAATTGTGTGTATATTCTTGCGATAGATTTATTGCTGGCTACGTTTTCTGTACTTTTGTCATTAGTATTACTAATACTAAACAGAAGAGAAAATAATCACTTTGGACAATCTGTACTTAGCAGCATTTCATGCAACTCTCCACTACTGAGATTTACAGTATAAGTAGTTGGTGTTGGAAGTGGGATAACGTAAATCTACCTAGTAAATTTTCCATTAAAATCCCAACAATCAAACAATACAGTCCTGCTTTCAGAGATTAGAACTTGTTATCACAAATGACTGATTATTGGGATCTACACAAGGGTCCACTTTAGGGAAAAGTGCGTGTAGCACTTAAAGTGGTACAGTCCCTATTTTCAGTCTTAAAACATTTCTCACATCCGTCCCTTTTCTTACACATGAAACATTAAAATAATCCGGTTAAAGTATTGCAGCACTCTCCTCTGAGGTCTAGTCTACCATTGAGCAGACGAACTCTACCCTAAACTGATATGAATTCTGCAACTGGACTCATAAGTATGTTCTCCTGCTCCTCAAGAGTTACTCTTCTGCCAGTCTGTACAGTGCTCCCTATCATGCACAGGATACAGTTTAATGTTCCTTCTTACATCTCCTTCCTACTCTCCAGGTAATCCCCAAACGGAGCCTCCACTCACACATGACCTCCTTCTTTCTTCCTCATTGATCACTTTTTCTCACTTACGCCATCAGGATCTCTCTGGTGTTGCACCTGTTCTCTGGAACTTTCATCTTCATGTCAGCAGACACTCACAGAATCTCCAAGTTCTACAAGTTCACATACTGTAGAATGTGGAAAAATATACTCAAAGCATAACTACACTCAATAGTGCACAAATACATAGGGCTAGATTTACTAAGCTGCGGGTTTGAAAAAGATTCTAGCTGTCATTTTGTAGAAGGTACTAAATAAATGAAAGCTAGAATCTGATTGGTTGCCATAGGCAACATCCCCTCTTTTTCAAACCCGCAGCTTAGTAAATCTAGCCCATAGAGTGCACACCTACACTCAGAAATCTATACTCACTGCATAAATGCACACAAAATTTCCACAAACCCTTCATAAATGATTTCCAAAAGGTCTAAAATTAGTATTTCAATTTTTAATGTAAAATACAATGCAATTTTCAATTGATCCCTATGCAATATTTTGTTAAATACTTTGTTCCAGCATATAGAATGTTTACAGCTGCACAATAAATTAAAACGATAATGTTAGAAAATAAACATACATATCCATTCATAAATATTGTACAGAATGTTGAAACCTTTTCATGACTAAATCTTGAATTACTGCTCTTAAAGCTTACAGTAATAAATCCTTTGCTATATGACAGTACAAAATACTGTATCAGGGTAATTTAGGTGGTGTAAATGGCCTACAGTACAGAACTTACCCGGAAAGACTAAAATATCCTAATATGTATAATTTGGAGCAGAGAAAGCAAAAGGGGGACATGATAGAAACGTTCAATTATATCAAGGGTTACAACAAGGTACAGGAGGGAAACATTTTTCTAAGGAAGAGAAGTATTAGAACATGAGGACATGCACTGACATTTGTGGGAAGTAGATTCAGAGGAAATTTGAGGAAAAAGTACTTCACAGAAAGGGTAGTGGATAAGTGGAATAGCCTCCCATCAGAGGTGGTAGACGTTATTACAGTAGAGCAATTTAAACGTGCTTGAGATAGACATAAGGTTATCCTTACAAAGAATAAAGGATCAAAGAGGGTTTGAGGTTGCACAGTGGCCTAGTGGTTAGCACTTCTGCCTCGCAGCACTGGGGTCATGATTTTGATTCCCGACCATGGCCTTATCTGTGTGGAGTTTATTTGTTCTCCCTGTGTTTGCATGGGTTTCCTCCGGGCACTCCGGTTTCCTCCCACACTCCAAAAACATACTGGTAGGTTAGTTGGCTGCTATCAAAATTGACCCTTGTCTCTCCCTTTCTGTCTGTCTGTCTCTCTCTTTGTCTGTCTGTCTGTCTATGTCTGTGTGTGAGTGTGTGTCTATATTAGGGAATTTAGACTGTAAGCTCCAATGGGGCAGGGACTAATGTGAATGAGTTCTCTGTACAGTGCTGCGGAATTAGTGGCGCTATATAAATAAATGATGATGATGAGATTACCATAGCTTAAAAAATGGGCAGACTAGATGGGCCAAGTGGTTCTATTCTGCCTTCAAATTCTATGTTTCAATCTAAAATGCAAGAAAAGATCATAGAAATGAGGGAAATAGGTTCATAGAATTGCATTGGGGGATGAGACAAAAGTGAAAGATATAAGTGGGGGATTTTATTGTAACTATAAACACTTCATATTGCTAAATGTCTAGCACAGATCCTCCTCTATACAATTATATATATATATATATATATATATATATATATATATATATATATATATATATATACACGATTAACTTAGGGTGGAAGATAAACTGGATCTCAGTGATATTTTTCACAGCAATATGAGCTGATCAGTGTCTGCAAGTGAAATCCAACCTGTTGTGGGGATATTAATTATACCGAGAGCTTGATCACAGCGAGCTTCTAATGGGAGCCATTCATCACGTCTGGAAGGTTCAGAACACAGGTTGCACACCCAGCCTTTGTGTTTATCAGAGGTTAGGATGTGCTAAAGGGGCCTGAACACTTAGAAGTGGAATGTAATAGTATCCAATCTTAAAGTGCATCTTTCAACATTAATTAAAGAGAAAGTAAACCAACCCATAGGCATTAGCAAATATCTAAGCATGTATATTCGATAGCTAAATTTTCTACATGACATAATCGATGAGTTAATGTATAGTTAAACCCAGCACGGTGGCTCAGTGGTTAACACTTCGGCCTCACAGCACTGGGGTCATGAGTTCAATTCCCGACCATGGCCTTATCTGTGTGGAGTTTGTATGTTCTGCCTGTGTTTGTGTGGGTTTCCTCCGGTTGCTCCGGTTTCCTCCGACACTCCAAAAACATACTAGTAGGTTAACTGGCTGCTATCAAACTGACCCTAGTCTCTCTATGTCTGTCTGTGTGTTAAGAAATTTAGACTGTAAGCTCCAATGGGGCAGGGACTGATGTGATGTTCAGCGCTGCGGAATTAGTGGCGCTATATAAATAAATGATAATGATGATGATCCTAGGGCAAATCCCTCCTTACACATACCTGCTTCTTCCACTCATTTCCCCCTATCCCTATTAACTCCTTTTGCTACCACACCCATCCAAAAAAAACTCCATCCTCTGGCTCCACCTACCTCTCCCTCTTACTTACCTCCACCCTATATACTCCGTTTACTTCCCTGCCCCTCTGGAATGTTGGCCCTTGTATCTCCTCATCCTCTTTGCAATGTTTCCTTTCTTCTAGTTGTGTCTTCTGCAGTTTCTCTCTCTATTGTGTTTTCTTGCATTGATTTTTTACTGATTTGTTGCCCTTACTTATTTTTATAGTGTTTTGTTTATATTTTATTGAATGTGTGGTGAAGATGATGATAGTTAATTCTGTCCAGTATTCTATCCATTCTACGCTTTTGCGCAAAGTTGATAGTATGTAAAAGCTATTAAGGAAATGGAGCTTCTTTATCTTCAATCACTCTGGAATCGGAAAGGAAAGGGGAGGGAAATAAGCTGCAGTATTTTTACATTGGAACAGTGCAGCATCCCTAAGCCAATCAGGCACAGTAGTTTCTATGAAAGGATAAGCTTGTTGCTGAAGTGGTCGGCTTCACGTTGGTCTGCGAGAAAGCACTGCGTCCTCATCAGTGCCGCAAGGCGCCACGGCACCCAGAAACCTCTACTGCCCACGCACCCCCATCCTCATTCCTGGTAGTTCAAAAGTGCCTGTGCCACAAATATGGATTCTGGCAGATCCTCTGGGATATTCAGTAATCCTGATTTTTTTTTCTTAGCCTGTGAAAAAGACATTCCTCTAACATTTGCAAAGTAGCCACTCTCCGCTTTTAAAACCACTTTCTCTTTGATAGGGCACCAAACAAAACCCTCAATTTAGGACATTTTAACGCCTCTTTGTACTTGCACAAGGATTTCTTTGGGTATAAGTGCTAGAATAGAAGGAGCAGCTGCTATGCCACTGAGTGTTGCTGAACTCTTTAAATATATTAAAGTCCCTCTTGGCTAATCTTTGACAGGTATGTTATTATTACTAGCCCCCAGAGTCTGCTGAAAAGAATGCATGAGAGACCTTTGAAAAACAACTAGACATCTTTGGAGAAATGTTCTAATGGTTAAAATTGCAATAAGGACCTATCTCTTCACACATTACATGCCTGGCTTTGCAGAATAGGATTATAAATTCTTCAATAGCTGAGACATTGGCAGCAATTACATAACAGTGACCTAAGTTGCTATGAGAACCAAAAACTTTACTCATATCAGCACTCACATAGGGTCCACTAATAAACTTCTTCTTTGGAACTTAATGCCATGGTGCCTTCAAATGTCCATTCCTATCTCAGCAGGTCTTGCATGTGTAGTCTTGCCGTATTCACACTATGGGCAGAGTGGTGGCACTCTCTATGTGATAACTAAGGGTTCTTTGCATCCACTAATTAGGAAAGTGGGGTTAAATCTAATGTGGCACGCCTCCACCCACTGCAGGGAACATCATCCCCTTCCCCTAATGGGGCAGTAGTCAAATTATCACACAAGAAGATATGACAGTTCTACCAGATTTCCAATAATCTACCAAAAAGATGTGCAATAAAAATGCACCATAGAGATAGACATTGAAGGCCAACCTGCTAAGGGCACCCAACCAGTGTGGCTTGTGGTCATCTGAGTCCCCAGTAGTGTAGGCCTGTTGTCAGTGTCGGGTTAATTTTAGGTTCTGCCCACGTGACCTTTATCTTCACCCTGACCCAAAAGTTCCTGCCACCGTTGTGGACAGACTTGTGAACCTAGATGACTGCCTTGAGGGCCAATGGTTAGGGGCACCCAAAACACTGACTGAGTGACATAATGATCCCGCTGCACCCCCACATGTGAAGTTGCTGGATGCTGCTCCTCCTTGTCAGTTTTATGCTGGGACTGTGGCACTTGGCTATGATGTTACAGCCAAGCGCCAGAATGCCAGTCTGAGGAGCTGAAGATGCCAACCCCACCTCATGCCTACCTAGGTAAGAAGCAGCAGGGACAGGGGTTCTGCTTCAGAGTCCGGGGGAACAGCACTTCGGAGTGTGTGTGCGGGTGAAGGGAGGGCTCTGCCACCTAGGGCAACCTCAGGGCTAGCGCCGGCCCTTGGTTTGTTTGATTATCTACTCTGACTTCTAAATCTCTGAACTGACTGATTCTGCCCTAATGTCTAGACCAGGCTATCATCTTCATCTTCCAAGCTACAAGTTCTGTAAGTTACTGCTGAAATCAGCTACAATTTACATTCTTCAGCTGCTTGTCAATAAATCTACAACACACTGTACAGTGTTCCTATCCAACACAATATTCAGGCACTGCTATAAAATTATTTTTCTATTAAGTTTGGAATTTTGGAACTTGAACTTAATCCTAGCAAGTGTTCCTTATATGAGATTACCTGAACTAACCACCTTCTTGTTACTCATTCAAATCTAACCAGTATGATGTGCCATGGAACTAAGGCCCCAGCATGCTCTGCCAGCTGATATCCAGCTAATAGCCAGCGGACAACTGGCAAAGCATGCTGGGACTTGTAGTTTCACAACACCTGGAAAGCCACAGGTTGGCCAGGCCTAGCCTAAAGGGTCCTTTCTTGATTTACATCTATCCCTGTTATTCATGATCTTAACCACCGTGGCCATTATTTCCTTGAATCTTAACATAACATGAAGCAGCAGAAAGAGCTTGTATTTCAATATTGGCTTCATCTTGTACTTTTTCACCACTGAGAGCAAGTATAAAATATTACCTGAAAGGGTAAGCGATGGCGATGTCAATGCGGAGGTCGCTCTGGGTTCTGTTGGCGCAGTCCACGCTGACTCTCAGTTGTCCGGAGTAACCACCACATGTTGCAAATGCAAAGATTGCAAAAAGCTGCAGAAAAAAGTCATAATTTTTATTAATATATTTGGGCAAATAATAAACAATTAACTGAAACCAAGGAAAATTGTCCAAAAGATGCTAAGAAAGCTATAGTAAATACATTTACAGACACTATATGGACAAAAGTATTTGGCCACACCTGTTAATAATTGAATTGAGGTGTTTCAATCAGACCCGTTGCCAGAGGTGTATAAAATTAAGCACCCAGCCACGCAGTCTCTATTTACAAACATTTGTGATACAAAATGAGTCGTTCTGAAGAGCTCAGTGACTTCTAGGGTGGTACTGTGATAGGATGCCACCTTTGCAATAAGACGGCTCATGAAATTTCATTCCTGCTGGATATTCCACGGTCAAAAGTACGTGATATTATTAGAAAGTGGAAGCTTTTAGGAACAACAGCAACTCAGCCACGAAGCGGAAGACCACATAAAATCACAGAGCGGGATCAACGACTGCTAAGGCGCATGGTGCCTAAAAGTCGCCAACGCTCTGCTGATTCCATAGCTGAAAAGTTCTGAACTTTCCCTGGCATTAATGTAAGCACAAAAACTGTGCGGCGGGAACTTAATGGAATGGTTTACCATGGCTGCACAGCTGCATGCAAGCCTCACATCACCAAGACCAATGTCAAGCGTCGGATGGAGTGGTGTAAAGCACACAGACACTGGACTGTGGAGTGACCAATCACGCTTCTCTGTTTGGCAGTCAGATGGGCGAGTCTAGGTTTGGCAGATGCTGGAAGAACGTTACCTGCCTGATTGCATTATGCCAACTGTGCTTTTTGGTGGCGGAGGAATAATGGAATGGGGCTGTTTTTCAGGGTTTGGGCTAGGCCCCTTATCTCCAGTGAAGGGCAAACTTAATGCTTCAGCCTTTTGGTGTTGAAGAACTTGACTGGCCTGCACAGAGCCCTGTCCTTAACCCCATTGAATACCATTGGGATGAACTGGAAAAGAGATTGTGAGCCAGGCCTTCTCGCCTAACATCAGTGCCTCACCTCATAAATGCTCTACAGAATGAATGGGCACAAATTCTCACAGAAACACTCCAACATCATGTTGAAAGCCTTCCAAGAAAAGTGGAAGCTGTTATCACTGCAAAAGAGGGACCAAGTCCATATTAAAGTATATGTATTTGAATACAATGCTATTACAGTCCCTTTTGGTGTAATGGTCAAGTGTCCAAATACTTTTGTCCATATAGTTTATCTATATCTGCCGTACCACATATGAACACCAAGAGCCATTCTACATAAATTTACATTTATTGTACACTATAGCCTGTAGACTACGGTATAATTCATACATACCTTACTTATCATTATATTATGTACGCTTATGTAAAAAAATGTGATAGGACATTTGACATAAAGTAATGGTAGATCGACAGCAATTATTTAATTGGCTCTAATATACAGCAGAAAAACATGAAATGTACAATGACATCCTCTAACTGCTCCAGAGACTTCCCGGCACTATGAACATGAATGAAGTATATCCTATGATGTCAGAATCCACAGGTCCAGTCCCTGAATGAAGCCTTGGAGGAAAGGATTCCCCCAGGCTTGCAGTGAATGGGTGTGAAGAGCGCACCCTAAGATGCCTTATAGTCCAAGTGGGTCGGCCTAGAGCAGCCCTTCCTCCCTTTAGGAGGGCCTGCAGAACCACATACAGGGGCACCTTTTTGTGGCACTGGTGGTATTTGAGAGCACCGTCCGAGGCGTGCAGCCTGCCCATTATTATAAAATAAATAAAACAGTAAGTGACGGGCCGGATTAAGGGAATGGAGGCCCCTGGGCTAAGGGGGCCTCCATTCCCCCGTGAGCGACCCCCCCCCCCCCCCCGTGATCCAATTTTAAGTTCTTGTGGCCTTCTATGTTGCAAAGAAGTCCAAGTTATTAGAGTACAACAAGGGTTAGCCAGTTAAATGATTACAAGCTAGTAATGAAAGGTTTAATCACCAGGTATTGCTCAATGTCTGACTCCTTCAATTTTCCAGACAAGGATAAAATGGGGTCAAGGGGTTGGACTAAATAAAGAACATGTTGGTCAATGAAGTACATGACCGTTCATTTGTATTCTCTTTTTTTAATCATAAACAATACTGACATCCTTACTTTGCATTTAAAAATATCTATATATTAATAACATAAGTACGACTTTTATTAGTGAATTATTTCTATGATGCCTTTGTCTGAGCAGGGCACATCATATACCAAATTAAAGGTCTTGGTCTGTAAATTTGCAGAAAATTGGCATTGCAATCTATTGCATCGTTTCGGAGTTATTTTGTAAATGTCCGGCCACCATTTACAACAATGTATTACCATTGTCCTCTGGAAACTGTGACAGTTGGCAATACACCTGTGCACCTGCTGTTTGCTCTGGAAACATTTAGTGAACTTTCCCTGTACACCTGCTGGGTGACCTGGAACATGTGACCTGCTGGGTGGTCTGGAAACTGTCATCCAAAAGATGGGGGAAATAGAAGGGGGAAAGGGATAAAGAAAATGTGTATTCAGGGCACTCTAATTACTATATGTAATATGATAAGTTTCTGTTAAGATTTATATCTTTAATATAAATCTTAACAGAAACTTATCATATTACATATAGTAATTAGAGTGCCCTGAATACACATTTTCTTTATCCCTTTCCCCCTTCTATTTCCCCCATCTTTTGGATGACAATTTTACAATGTGTAGGAGCACCTCCCCCAAATGAAATAACAAGACTCTTTCGAATATCTATATTGGGGGTTTAACTTGGTGCGGTGAAGAAGTTTCTTTTCGAATTGGTCTGGAAACTGTGTCAGTTATTTGCAGCCACATATATCAGTGCGTCTTGCGGGGGCCATGTCCAGCAATGTAACTTCGATGGAGAAGTTATACATACATTGAAGTGTATAAAGAAATTCTTTAGTCCTTTAAAATAGTGATTGATAATATATATATATTTTTTTAATTTCTACATGTAATGTAGTATATAAAAAAGCTGTTGAATTCTGTTAAAGTAATTAGTCATTACATTTCAGATTAATTTAAGGTGGGTTTGTCTAGTTGTTATTATTAACCATTACATACTAATAGTTATAAGTTTATTTTTATTATTAATAGTTAGTACAGAGTACATTAATAAATCCTTCTACACGGAAAATTTTCTGCATACACCATCATTCTTTCTTAGCCAAAGCTATTTTAGATGTCATCCATAGAACCCAAAGATTCATGATGTCCCCTACCGTAAAAATTATGATAGAAAATTGTTGACTTCATTAGGACAATTAATGTGAAACATACGTTTACATTCCTAATATAATAGTTCTAAACAAACAACTATGTCTAGTTGTTTTTTAAAAAGTCACTTAAGTGACGAAACGCGTCTTTGTGTCATAGACGGATACAAGTGTAACAAGGATGATACTAATTCCAGGGGCGGGACGGGGGTTCCCCATTCATCCACTTGTTTCGGCATTCTATGGGACGAACTTCAGTTTTGGAGATTAGAGGTACTGACATCAAGCTGCTGGAAATAAGGTGAGCTGCCAACCACTGTCTCCCTCACTATTTACTGCCATTGTCTCTATAGCTTCAAAGATAAAAGGAGATTCGCTGCTGCATACGAATAAGATCTGCAAAATCTGGTAGGCCGGGAGAATATCCCAATATGGATTGAGAGACACCACGCCTGCAGTTTTATGTTATTTATTTGGATTTTAGTGGTTTTTATATATTAAAATTGTTTTAGAGGTAATGCTTATGGTTTACGTAAGGTTTATGAGAGTTCTGGAGCTTACAATCTATAGGACAATAGTGGGTTGATATATGAGGCTAAGTGCTGCATATTGTGTATTGGTCCAGCCAGATTACAGGAGTAGAAAGTCCTCAGTGGGCTATATGATTCCGTCACACAGCAATGTTGGTCTGGGGGTTAGAGGGTTGTTGTCTTGTGTGAACTGTGTAGGGTACGGTAATAGGGTACTCTAAGGAGGTGAAGTGATTGAGAGGTCTGATAAGCTAGACAGAAGAGGATTTTCAGAGAGTGCTTGAAGGTTTGAACACTAGATGAATGTCTTATTGTACGAGGGAGGGAATTCAACAAAGTGGGTGCAGCCTGAAAAAAGTACTGTAATTGGGAATGGGAGCAGGTAATGAGTCTGCAGATCTTGTGAAGAACGAAGGTGTTGAGTTAGGAGATATTTTGAGACAAATGAAGAGATGTTGGTTGGTGCAGGCACTCTTAAAATTTAATTAAAAGCATACCTGCCACCAGTCCAGATTTTCCTGGGAAAAGAGGGCGGACTTGCAAAAGAGGTCATAGTAATGGGTTAATCAATGTCTGGTTTGCGTGGTTCAGGACATGAGTTCAACCAATTGAGGCGTAGCCTGTTGCATCCTGGTTTTCTAATTAGGAATGTTAACAGGTATTTAAAAAGTACCCAAATAAAATCAGGAACACCTTCATATGCTTGCAATCTCCACCATTAACAGATCATTTAATAATGTCACTGTGCATAGCAAAACAATTTTTTAAAAGTGATTTTGCACATCGTAAATAGTATCATTGCACCAAACTTGCAGAGCATTGAAATGCCTAATATCCATACTTACCTACTTTTGAAGCCAGCCGTCCGGGAGGGGGCGTGGCCACGTGGGATGCGCCGTTAGGCTCCGCCCCTGTCAATCTTAGGACAATTTGGCCAATTGTATCAGGGGACTGGGCCACGATGCTGCGGTTAGCCCCGCCCCCACCATCTACAACAACGGGGAGATGCTGAATCCGGGATTTTTGCCTGCTCTATTGGGAGTCCGGGAGAACTCCCAAAAATTCGTGAGTCTCCCGGACATTCCGGGAGAGTAGGCAACTATGCTAATATCTAACCAGGTGCAACCATTATCCTGTGCAAATCAGACTTATTCATACACAGTTCTACAATACGCACAAAGTCTATAAATTGGCTTTTATGGCATAATGATGGCACTTGTAGGATACTCTCATAAATGACCCTTAGATCAGTAATTTAGAGATTGATACAGATACAACTGACTGGTGTTTATTACAATGAAGGGGCACTTCTGGGTATAGTTTACTTAAAACTGTTTCTACTTGAAACATTAGTGAAACAAGAACCTCTTTCCATCACTATATCAGCTGTTAAATGGCTCAGTTACATAAAGTTCATTGCAAACATCAATACAGAATTTTAATCGACTGAACTTAAGATGCCGCACCCGAGACCACTCTGTCATGTGATCACAGTGATCCCGAGACCACTCTGTCATGTGATCACAGTGATCCCGAGACCACTCTGTCATGTAATCACAGTGATCCCGAGACCACTCTGTCATGTGACCACAGTGATCCTGAGACCACTCTGTCATGTGATCACAGTGATCCTGAGACCACTGTCATGTGATCACAATGATCCTGAGACCACTCTGTCATGTGATCACAGTGATCCTGAGACCACTGTCATGTGATCACAATGATCCTGAGACCACTCTGTCATGTGATCACAGTGATCCTGAGACCACTGTCATGTGATCACAGGAAACATTACTACAGTATAATGTCATCCCATTAATTCCATACTTGCCAACTCTCCCTGAATGTCAGGGAGACTCCCTGAAATAGGGGTGATCTCCCTCACTCCCTGAAGAGTCTGGCATTCTCCCTGATGCTGAGTCGGTACAAGACGTGGTTGGCTTCACCATCTGTGGCATGATGACACTGTTCAGAAATTGTGTCCTATGTCCATGTATTGATGCCTATGGAGGTGGCCATTTTCATGGAGACCAAGATTTAATCAAAGACTGACAAGTAAGACAACATGACTCCAGTAATGGAGACAGAAATGTAAGACACTTTAGTCTCCAGAGATTTATTATCTGCTTTTCTTTAACGCATAGTTGCCGACTCTCCCAGAATGTCTGGGAGACTCCCGCATTTCTGGGAGATCTCACGGGAGAGCAGGGCAACCTCCCAGTTCTCGTCCTCGCAATAGATAAGTGTCGGAGCGCAGCTGAATGACGCAAATATTGTGTCATCTTAACCCCCCTGTGGTAATTGGCCAAAATTGTGACTATCATTTAGGGGGCGGTGTCAAAATAATGCGATTCATCAAGCCCCGCCCTCACACGCCCACCTTCCCTGGGATCTCCCTGAAGTCAACGAGGAAAGGTTGGCAAGTGTGATTAATTCCAATATTATGAAGTTACAACCAAGACTTATTACTGAGCAAACTCCATTCTGATAAATCTCCTGAACAGTATAATGGACTTAAAAGTAAAACATATATTTACTTTACTACAATAATTCTGTCACTGAGAGCTGAAGAGATATCTCACTATAAAACACTATCGTTACTATCCTCCGGCTTATTATCAAACATCTTAAGGTCTGTTAATGTAGTGGAAGATTACACCTATGTTTATGAATGATAGAAGCTGCTTTTTCATATTGAAGCAACTTGTTTTTCTCTTTTAGTGGCTCATTAATTCCTTAATATCTGCAGTTCCTACAAGAACATTGTTCCTCTTGGATCTGGCTTGTCAGCAAAGCTGCATTCTGCATAGTACATGAAAAATATCACAGTTTGGGATGCAGGGCCGACCTTTGCAAATGCGGATACCTGTGTGTACTGTGTCTCCCAGCTGCCCGAATCTAGGGGACCGTTCCTCCTTCTAGGACTTTTGTCCCGCCTGCTGGGACTGTTGAGAGGTGTGTCCTGCACACTGCGCTTCTGCCACTGGCCAGCGTGGCAATGAAGGGGTGTTTTTAGAAGAGGGGGTTCCTAGTTCTTTTATAAGTGCTAGGCATGACCCTAGGGGATGTGGCATGACCACGCCAACCAGTGTGACATGACCACGCCAACCAGTGTGACATGACCACGCCAACCAGTGTGACATGACCACGCCCCCAGTGTGACATGACCACGCCCCCAGTGTGACATGACCACGCCCCCAGTGTGACATGACCACGCCAACCAGTGTGACATGACCACGCCCCCAGTGTGACATGACCACGCCAACCAGTGTGACATGACCACGCCCCTAGTGTGAAATGATCATGGCCCCCAGTGTGACATGACCACGCCCCCAGTGTGACATGATCATGCCCCCCAGTGTTACATGTTCGTGCCCCATATTTGGATGCTCTCACTTCCCTGAATCCCCAACTTGATTGTTCCACGACTGCGGGAAAGTCACAGGTTACCTCCCCCTGTTTTAGCGACACAATGTAACTTCTGGAGCCCAAAGGGCAAACCAAGCAAAACCATGCAGTTTTGTATGTAACATTCGTATAATATCAGCTAATGTAACATTTTCTGATTAGCTTTGCAGATAGTGACCATGGACCTGATTCATTAAGGAAAGTCAAGCAAAAGTAAGTAAGGCAAAACCATGTTGCATTGTAGGGGGAGGTAAATTTAAAATGAGATGGCAGATTTATAGTTGGGGTAGGGCATGTCCTAGATCAATTTTAAATATCAGTGTACAAATCAGCTATCAATTATTTATGGGCTACATGAAAAAACAGCCAGTATTTTCCTTATGTGTAAAATAATAAACTCATTTGCACCCCTTGTATTGCGACATGGTTTTGTCCAGAAAACTTGAGTAAGAAAACGTACTCAATTTTTTGCTTAACTATCCTTAATGAATCAGGCCCCATATGATTCTCCAACATTTTTAGTGCACCCGTCTGTCAGAAACTGAGATACCAAAACGTGGACTACAAATCTGTGTGATCCGTGTGAATGACAATATTCACACAAAATCTAAAAATGGCAAAACTGATTCACTGATCCCTACACTGAACCTCATAGTAGGTCCTATAGCACTCTGTAACCTCCATCTATTTTCCTGCCCTCCCTGTACCGTCAACGGTTTTAGAATTATTAAAAACACATGAAACACTTCTGAACTCTTGTTAAGCTCCGGTCCATAAAGTGACACTAACTGCATTAACATTAATGGACAATTGATGTATTTCAATGGCTGCATTTAGAGATCACATTAACACATATACAGCCATCCCGAACATGTGGCAGATCCCTGGCAATCCTCCAGATTAGTTTCAAGCATTGCTGTACGCACAGCAGCTCAGAGTGATACACTTATTGCTCCAGTGACTGACAGAGGAAGGATAAGGTATCTCTCCTGAGTAGATCCTCCACTCCCTCTGTTGCCCACCGACATCCTCCTCGTTAAATACAGGAGAAAGCACACAGAGATTAGGAATTACAGTGAGCTCTGTCCTGCTGTAATTAAGTAATTGCATTAGCATCTCCAAAAAAGGTCATTCAAGTTTGGAGGTGACGTGAGAACCTTGCCTGTGATAACTGCACTACATTACACATGCACTAATTTGGAATGAAAACAATACAGAATAATAAAATACTAAAAAACAAATTTGCAACCCTAGCTCTGACTAACACAGCAGCACTGTCTAGTCACCGGGCCACTAGTACGGCGTCAGTCGCTCCGCCCCCAACAAAAGCACACACTTAAATGCCTAATTTCCACCCAAGCCCCAATCTAATCACCCATTAATCATAGGACTTCCACCTGTGTGAGTTTACACTCTGTTTTTGTCTGTGTGCAGTATGAAAATAGGGATTAACTGGGTTTGAAACTCACCTGTAACTCCTTTCTATTTTTCAAAGGCCACTTTAGTCAAATGTTATGTTTTGTGACTGTAACAAGAATATAATGTTACATTGATAAGTAAACTCGCAAGTTGTAATCCCTAAAATTTACTGATCAGTACAAATTACATCACACTGACGCTACAAAAGTAAACCTAACCTTCACCTGTGGTACTCTTCATAGAACCCTCAATAAGTCGCAAATGTGACTTATGTAGACTGAGGGCTAGATTTACTAAGCTGCGGGTTTGAAAAAGTGGGGATGTTGCCTATAGCAACCAATCAGATTCTATCTTTCATTTAGTTATTGCATTCTACAAAATGAAAGCTAGAATCTGATTGGTGGCTATAGGCAACATCCCCACTTCAAACCCGCAGCTTAGTAAATCTAGCCCTGAGACTCAGACGCATACGTGCCTGGGAGGTGCTTGATCATTAGTATAATTTATGCGCTGATAGTGACGATGATCAGCTTAGATGCGTCCAGGTCAGAATACCGTGTAAGATGTGTATTCTGTTTGGATGCAATTTCCGTCATCAATTTAGACATAATTTTCCGCCAAATCTGTATGAGATCCATATTTCCATACACAGACGTGATTTTGCTTCATAGGAAAAAATGTACTACGACTATTGGTCACATTTATTTTGATAAATTATATTACAATCAAAAACATAATCAAATAAAAAAATACAGTCAGGGCCGCTGAGAGGAATTTCAGTTGTGTGGCCACACCAGGCTGGTGGCTCTTCCCGCTACAAAGGCAGATTAGGGTCCATCACTTGCCACCGCTGAATACAATTCACTTAGGGGTCTATTTATGAAAGGGTGAAAAGCCTAAAACAGGAGTTTTCACAGATTAAGGGCTGCCCCCTATTTAATGTTGCCCCAGGCTAGCGGAAGCTATCACCAGGTACCATCGCTGTCTATTGCTGGGATAAGTAACGATTAAACACCTATTTTATCACCAGGTCTTCATATCAGTGTAAGACACGTACATATGTTCTTCTAACTGTATTAGAAACAAGCAACCGCTTTATAAAAGTCAAATGTGGAAACAATCCGACCTACAGAGAATATATTGATTTGCTGCCTTCTCCAAGTTTCCCTTTAAAGTTTCTACCACGGACAATCACTGTCAAAGATGTTTTTCAGTTTCAGAAAACTTTAATTGATGGTTTTTACAGACCCTCATTCAACTTTTATTGCATGGATTGTTTTACCGTTCCGGTTTCCTTTTTATGTTTTACACCAAAGCCTTTACATCATCCAGGAAACATTGTTTATTTTCATTGCCCAAAGATACGGCTCAGTTCCCCTGTGTGAACTGGACACAGTTGTATCCACACTGGTACGTTGTAGTGAAAAACCATGAAAGAAGAAATAGATGGAAAGTAATGTATTTAGTGTGAAAAATTGCAAGAGAACAGGTACAGACCAGTAAATGAAAGTTGTCTGATGGTGGAAACCGCTTTTAAAGTAGTGATCGGGTTTATCAAGTTAATCTTAAAGACGTGCAGATTAATCCTGTTTTGGGAAATAAGGAATAATGGGAACAAGGTTATTCTGTGAGTTTGTGGGTGGCAATAAATTGTTGTTGATAAATTCAGTCTGTATACATAGTTACATAGAGCCTGAGACAGAATTGAGCATATGCCAATTTGGGTTGCGCAATTTGCATGATTTCTTTCTATGCCACAAAATCGTTGCAAGTGTCTATGTCTGTGTGGAGATGCAGCATTCGCATCTGAAGAGGCGTGTTGGGACAGGGAAGGGGCGTTCTAACTTATTCCAAAATTGCAAACAGACCTGAACGCAGATATGACTTTTACAGCTGGTGCAATATACACGCTGATGATGATCATCATCTATTTATATAGCACCACTAATTCCGCAGCGCTGTACAGAGAACTCACTCGAATCAGTCCCTGCCCCATTGGAGCTCACAGTCTAAATTCCCTAACATACACACACACCGACCGATAGAGACTAGGGCCGATTTAATAGAAGCCAATTAACCTACTAGTATGTTTTTGGAGTGTGGGATGAAACCGGAGCGCCCGGAGGAAACCTAGGCAAACTCCACACAGATAAGGCCATGGTCGGGAATCAAACTCAAGACCCCGATGCTGTGAGGCAGAAGTGCTAACCACTAAGCCACCTTGCTGCTGATGGTGATAATCACCAGCACTGGCTAACTGCTTCTGATTGGCTGATTGCGATATCACCTCTGAAACTGCTACCCGCTTTCTTCATTGATTTGTGCCTATGTTATAGGACTTTGTGTGCGTATTTACAAAATAAAAAAAAAATGTTTGTTACTTTCATTTATACCCGAGAACGAAGGTTATATCTGCTGTATTATATGCAACATAATAACGAATGTGTTTTTTCCCTATGAAAATAAATTTTTACTAAGATTTATCGAACTTCTGTATTTATGGGAGTAATTACGCCTGACGTAAACCAAGCGCACATGTTACGCATCTGAGATACATCTGACTCTGAAATACGCTATTTTTGCGTGCGCATTTTTGGGCCATAAAATATGCCTTAATTGCGTTCAATTCTGCATAAGGCCCGTAGTCCATTAAATTCAACTTTTATGAATTTTATCTGTGTTCCATAGGAAAGCAAAACACCCCCCCGAAGTATCTGCCTATTGAACTTCGCAGTAGGCAACAAATATTTTCTAACTTTATGCATCAAATGAATTCCCTGGATAACACGACTCTGGATGCTTCATTTGCTCATTATAGCTATTAATTCCACTCTTTGACATCACCCATTCATATTAAATCCACCCAGCTGTTCTGTCACTACTACCTGGCTCGTCAGTGACTTCCACATTCTATGCGGCCTCACTGTGAAAAATCCCCTTTTACTGTATGCTGGTGATGAAAACATTCCCCCCTTGTCCCATGGATGCCCCCTTGTCACCAGAAAAGAATATTTAGGATAATGGCACTTTAAACTTTAGCAAATTGACTCCAAAGCTGACCTCAAAGTTTGATTCTCTCCTAGAGCATTTTCAAATATCTTATGTGAGCAATTAATGCAGACCACAAACAAACATCCTTGGGCTTAATTAGCCCAGGTTACAGTTTCTGGATAATTGCAGGACCAGCTCAGTGTGTAAATAAATGAGTCTCAGACTCACACAGCAGATGCCGAGCAGTACTTAGTAATACTCTGGCTATTTATCTCTGAGTGATTTAACAACACTCCTATACCGTTATCAATAATGAATGAGATGCGCAGCTTTAGAAGTATAAATATTCAGTGTTACACTGAGCACTTAAACATTTTAAAAAAGGTTTGGAAAAAAAGAAAAGAAAAGAAAATGGCTACATTTCCAGCTATTATAAATAATAGATTAGATCAAATCTTGATCTTGATTTATTTTTTCGGTAAAGGTTTTTTTTTTATCAGATTCTACCAAGATTTAAAGATGTTTCCTTCACCCCTCCAAAAAGTAAACATTTTTAATAAACGAGTCTCAAAGTTTAATCGGTCTACTGCGCAAATGACATCTAAGGCTATTGACAGTCTTAGAACACATCACAGAACCAGGCTGTATAGATAAATAGATAACTGTGTAATTGTACGTACTGTCAGTCAATTGCAACAGAAGAGCTCACAGGGCATTGCACTTATACCACTCATTCTCACTCAGTTGCACACAGTCTTCAGTCTATAGTTTATCGCACAGTGAGCACATCTGAAAACAGATGTTTGGGGAGTTCGGCCCCATGGACTCCAAGGATGAAGATCGACTGAGTGCATTTAGGCAAAATAACATTATTTGAGATTTTCCCTTTGCAGAATAATAAGATCGCTTAACCGTACATCATTCTCTTGTCAGTCGTTTTATATAAATATCTGTAGTGACTGTGATGGGATAATGAAGGCTGTAGTTGAACAGAGATCGTTTTCTGAGAACAAAAATAGATGATACAGTTGCTTCTGGTAGTGGGTTAGAATATATTACTGCAAACTTTGTTACCAGCCTGCTGTATACAGACCAATAATGTATCCAGTGTCAGCTGTCTGAAACAAGCAAACTGTGCAGGGGAAACAGTTGCAGAAAGATGATTGTGTTCTTTTTGTAATCAATATGATTTAGAAACAACAATGATTGCAAGTATAAACATAGTAGTACAATAAATAAACATATAAAAAAAAGGAGAACAAAAATAAATATACACAAATATTTTCAATAGGCAATCCTTGTTTAATCCTTAAATAAAATGCACAAGAATGTTATACAATGTGCAAGGATTGTATTCTCTTTTTGTTAGGGGGATTAAAGAATTAGAATATATTTAGACAAAGCTTCAAAACAATCTCAGAATAAATCACCAGGGAATCCCAATAGTCTAAAGAAATTCTAGTTTACTTGGTTCAATATTTTAGTATATACTCCTTTGGCTTTAAAAAAATGGACAATTTATTAATTATAAACACATTAATTATAGTAGATCCATAAAAAGCACAGAAAGAGAACGAATCTTACATGCTGAACATTTATTTTAATAAATATAATTACTTATTTACACAATATATAATTTGGATAATAATAATGACAATAACGTTATGGTTAATTGGGTGAAAAATTATATATTAAATTGTTTGACTGCTCATAACATAATAAAATAAAAACACTAAAAGCATAAAATGTTCAAAGCATAAAAAGTATTAAAAATAAACAAATATGTAAAATCAAAACACACCGCTGTGCAATGGAGACATTTAACTTACCGGAGCGAAAATCACCATACACATTTACAAAGGAATTTATAATCCAACTCTGTGCTCTGGAAAATAGACAGAGGTTGTTGCATGCTAAATTGGACAAGGTTTCCAAAAGCTTCTGTGTAGAGGCTTCCAGCTGCCTGTCCTTTCCATGAAGTACAGTAAATCAAGAGGTGAATTAAATGCAGAGAAATTGAGATGTTAGTCCACCCAAGAAAGCAAAGCCTCCGATTCCCTTCCTGAGGGTTGGCAAGAATTGTCATAACATTGGAGATTACAGTGTAAAGCCAATAGTAAGGCTGTGGGATCTGTGTGATACTTTAACTTGCTGCAGAAAACCTCTTCTGTGTTCCGAGGCTTAGCTGTTCTCTGCCTTAAGAGTCAGGTTCATGGGATAATGCAAGAGCTGAAATACATTTCCTTTGTATAGATTCAGAAATACATTCAGAGAGGAGGGGACATGGTGGTGTTATAAAGATGAACTTTTTTCGTTGTAACGCCTGTGGGATTTGATTTTCTTTAACTATTTCCAAAATAATTCAAACTATAAAGTTGAAAAATCTAGGAAGAACCAATAGGATCTAATTATATATAATATATTGACTTTGTATTAACTAGTATCCTCTTTACATAACTAATAATTAGAGATCAGTGATTTGGCTTCAACAGTTTGCATTTTGGACAAATAATGTCAGCATGCGGTCCCTGGGTACTCAGGTACCAAAGGGCATTTGAACAGCACAAACTCAAATGCCATTGACCCCTCAGGTTAATGCATCTGACGTGTGGTGGATAATGAACGCTTGTAGTTGCGTTTAGGGAGGGAAATGCAGGGGTGTACCCACGGGGGGTTTTTCCAGGTGCCTGGAAACCCTTATCAGCCTGGGGCACTGTATGCTTGAGGTGGTTTGCCCCGTGTATATGATGGGGATAGGAATTGCTTGTGTATAGGATGGGGATAGGAAGAGTTAGAAAGCAGCCCATGGCATGCACCCATGCATACTGGTCATGCCCATTGGCGGCACAGGGTGGAAACCCCCTTCTAGAGATCATGCGTTTGCCCCTGGAATGGAGAAAATTCCATTGATCTCAATGAGATCAATTTGAGTGGAGCACAGAAAAATGGAGCAGAAGGTAACCAAAAGATGGGGCGCAGCACCAGAAACTCAATGGCCTTGAGCGCATATACGACTGATAGTGGGTATGGTGACATTAAAATGCTAATAAATACATGTATTTCATGTCAGTGGGTACAAAGGTTCACGGCAAATATGGTAGTTGGTTAGCAACAACTGTATTTAAAGGAGCCAGATTCCATATTGCTGGATTTATCTTGGGAATTACCAACACTGATAGATTTCAGATTTGCAGGAATAAATATCTACTTGCGAATGCTTAAGCGATGGCTAAAAATTCTAGGAACATCTCTCAGCCAAGACTTCAGAGCTGCAATTTAAAGTCTTTGTATAAAAATGTAAATGCCAAACTTAGAAGTATTGCTAACTTGATCAAATCTGCTTATTGCTATTAAACAGACACCCTAGTAAATGGTGTATCATTTATATTCATTTTACACAGCTTTAGGTCACAGCTGTTATTTAGGTGGATAAAAGGTCTGCACAAAGTCTCAATTTAAACCATTTTATTGTTCGAATAAAAGTCAATGGTGCTAAAGCTATTATCACTGTAGCTGTTCTCCCTCTGGGGCCCATATATTATTATTATTAGTAGTATTATTATTATTATTATTATTAATAAGAAAAAACTTTACGGTAATAGGTAAAATTACTCGTCGCTGCAATTTATCAAAAAAAAAAAAATCCACCAAGGCTGTTGAGCAATACTCAGCACAATACTGGCCTGGAGCATAGTGTGTGGGTAACTTACTGCTTCTCCGATAGTTGTTATATAGGCATAGGGAAGTCTTACAGAGGTGACCTCTTTACTGAATTGCACCCACAAGCAAAAATAAGCCCTTTCATAAATATGCCCATATGTGTCGAAAATGTGTCACTTTTCACTACCCTGCAACCATCACCAATGAGGTGCTGTGTATAGTTTCAGTTGGCACGTTGTGGTCAAGTTATCAGACCAAGATCACAGAGTGTATGGTCCCATAGCAAGAAGGATGTTCAAAAATCTGGATTAGTAACCGGCTCCAATAAATGTGATCAGAAAATGACTACTATCAACCTCTGTCTGCACTCATCTTCTGAGCACTAAGAGGCCCTCGTTTAGTCTAAAAGTATCTTATCTATCTATCTATCTCATATCTGTCTATCTGATATCTATCTATCTATCTTGTATCTATGTCATATCTATCTATCTATTTATCTCATATCTATATATCTTGTATCTATGTCATATCTATCTATCTATTTATCTCATATCTATATATCTTGTATCTATGTCATATCTATCTATCTATTTATCTCATATCTATATATCTTGTATCTATGTCATATCTATCTATCTATCTCATATCTATCTATCTTGTATCTATCTCATATCTATCTATCTATCTATCTCATATCTATTTATGTCATATCTATCTATCTATCTATCTATCTATCTATCTATCTAACTATCTTGTATCTATCTCATATCTATCTATGTCATATCTATCTATCTATCTATCTATCTATCTCATATCTATCTCATATCTATTTATGTCATATCTATCTATCTATCTATCTATCTATCTATCTATCTATCTATCTATCTCTTCTCTGTCTATCTATCTATCTATCTATCTCTTCTCTGTCTATCTATCTATCTATCTATCTATCTCTTCTCTGTCTATCTATCTATCTTGTATCTATGTCATATCTATCTATCTATCTATCCCATATGTATCTATCACCTATCTATCTCATATATATCTATCTGATATCTCTCTATCTCAAATCTCTCTATCTTGTAGCTATCTATCTCATATCTGTCTATCTGATATCTATCTATCTATCTATCTATCTATCTATCTATCTATCTATCTATCTATCTATCTATCTATCTATCTAACTATATCTTCCCTGTCTATCTATCTATCTATCTATCTATCTATCTATCTCTTCTCTGTCTATCTATCTAACTATCTACTCTTTCAGGGTTTTTCAGATATTTTACTTGATAGACCCTGGCACAAGTCTAAAGTAAAGCAGCATAATAAAAATATGTGATTGCTAGTTCTACGCATACATTCACTGCAGAGCAGACCAGTTCTATGCAGAGCAGCAGTGAACGGGAGATACCTCCCAAATTTCTCACCCATAGGACAAAGCTGTCCTGACCAAGATGGCGGAACAGATCCCTAAAATCGTGACTGTACCACCTAAATGAGGAAAAGTAGGGAGGTATGGTATACGTAATTACATGGAGAGAAAGAGGTCACAATTATATTGTCTTTTTTTATAGCATGTAATGCTATAAGCAACTTTTAATATACTCAGTAATATTTGTGTGTTATATAGAATGTACTTTATGGAAGTTTATTAATTAAAACAAAGATAAAGTATTATTTTGCAGATTTAATTACGTATAATGCATACACGGTATTGAGCGGGATTTGTAAAGACAAAGCACGGCGATAGCTAGTATGCACTAACTATAGTCACGTATAGTCCTGGAATCTGTTCCAAACATAAAACACCAGTATTTTCTTAAAGAGCACCCATCAGCACAATGGTATGAACTGTCACCTACTGTAAATGTGGCGGTGTTTATATCTGTAGTGTAAAACATTCGCCTTTCCTCTCGCCCATATGCAAATTATTCAACATGTTCAAGGGGAATTTTCTTGACTTCATACATGGTTTGATTGAACAAGTAACGCCTCCTATCACTTCTAGCACCACAGGAGAGTTGAGTTTATATCTGTATGGCTGGGTACACACTACAGAAATTTTCTCCCGATATGTTATCTATAACGATTTTACCAACGACTGAAATAAAATAAAAAGTCCCGATCAGCAGCCGATTCATAAGTACACACTGTACACGTTTTACACGATTCACCTTCAGATCTGTGCTCTTCATCTGTCACAACCATTGGCTGAAAAGATTGTGACTCTGTAAACTCTATGGAGAACCTGATCGTGAGTGCGTACACACTGCAGGATTGCAACAACATTGTTCCTCGAACGAGATTTTTAGTCCGGTTTAAAAATCAAATGAAACCATATGATGTGCTGTGGAATGATAATCGTTCATCGTTGGAGTGCACACACTAATGCGATATTGGGCTGAACAGTTGTTTATCATGTGATTGGCCCGATAATCAGCTGAGAACCCTGTAGTGTGTACCCAACCTAAGAGGCTGCAGAAAGCCGCCCTGTAAAATATAGGTTTACACCAATTCATTAATTAAAGCTCTGTCCTTGGCCCTCTGCTCTTCTCTCTCTACACCACCTCTCTTGGTAAACTCATTCAATCATTTGGCCTCCAATACCACCTATATGCAGATGACATCCCGTTGTCCTAAACCAGGTATCTAGCTGTCTCTCTGCTGTAACTACCTGGATGACACAGCGCTTCCTGAAACTCAACTTCTCCAAATCTGAGCTCATCATCTTTCCTCCTGCCAATGTTGCTATCCCTCCCAATTTCTCCCTCTTGGTTGATAACATCACTCTTTCTCCTGTCACCCAAGCCCACTGCCTTGGAGTGACCCTTGATTCAGTGCCCAGCTTTACCCCTCATATCCAGTCCCTCACCAAATCCTGCCAATTCTGCCTCTGTAACATTACGAAAATCCGTCCCTTCCTCTCTCAGGAAGGAACCAAAATCCCGGTCCCTTCACTCGTTTCGAATATTGCAATCTCCTTCTCACTGGTCTTCCTCGCTCTCGCGCTTCTGACCTTCAATCCATACAGAATGCTGCAGCTAGGCTCATCTTCCTTTCCCACTGCACCTCTTCCACTTCTCCTCTACATAAATCCCTTCATTGGCTCCCTATCCGTTTCAGAATTCAGTTCAAGCTCCTTACCCTCACTTACAAAGCCCTTTCCAACACTTCTCCCCCTTACATTTTTGACCTTGTCTCGAGTTACATACCTATCCGGCCACTCCGCTCCACCTCTGACATCCGCCTCAAATCACCTCTCATTACCTCCTCCCATGCTCGCCTCCAAGACTTCCGCCGTGCTGACCCTAATCTTTGGAACTCCCTACCCCATCTGACTTGACTCTCCCCCAACCTTCAGTTCTTCAAACGCTCACTCAAAACTCACCTTTCAAGCTCGCCTATCCCATCACCTCCTATCTATTATATCCATCACCTCTTCTTCCTAGTCTCCCATCTAAATTTTGTCTCCCAGATGGTCCTACAGTCTCTCACCACCTCTCCCTTTAGAATGTAAGCCCTCGCGGGCAGGGTCCTCTCTACCTATTGTCCCGCGGCTGTCTCCTGTCCCTCGTACGTTCTGTCACGTGTTTTGCTGCACTCTGTGTGAGTCCCCATAGCATTACTCACACTCATCTGTGCTGCTGACATGTATTACCTCATCTATGTGTTACTTGCTTCTGTATCTGACGCTACAGAATCTGTGGCGTCTTATAAATAAATAAATAATAATTAATAGCGCCTGAGAAACAAGAAGGAAGGAAAAGCAAGGTGATTTATGCAGAAAAAGCCCCCTTAGTGGATAGAGAAAGAAGACGTGAAATGGTAAATCCTGTGCCGACCGAGCTTCTTAACCATCCCTACTGCACATTACAGCATGCTTGCCTACTCTCCCAGAATTTCCGGGAGGCTCCTGAATTTCCAGGTATTCTTCCCGGTCTCCCGGATGAGTAGGCAAACCTCCCGGACCCTGTAAAATGACGAAATTCACGGCATTGAATAGTGGAGGGGTAGGGCTTAAACCTGTCACTCAACCCCCCCCCCCCCACTAATTAATACCGTGAATTTTTGTATTCTATGGTAGGGGTGGGACGTAATGATGTCATCACGCACCCTCCTACTCTCTGTCACATGATCTGTACTCCAATCTCCCGTACAGATTTAAAAAGTTGGCAAGTATGCATTACAGTAAAGCTGGCAGGATTTGCCATTAGTTTGCAGAGTTACACTTCCTGAATACTGGAGATCTACCTAACAATATCTCCATCCTGTCCTGTAAAGAGGTGAATATAACGGAAGCAACATATTTTCCAGTAAGACGTAGAACATGTTTATTTATTCTGTATGTTGTCATTTCGTATATCTAGTAAAATTGTCAGATTTACCTTAAGCAACACAATGTCTTACACAGGTCAGTGGCTCAGAATCACAGGTAAACACACTCAATACGAAATTAAATATCTCCATTACTTAAACGTTTGCTGATGCTGTAAGCTAGCAGAGAGCCTAATTACTGTCAACAATACTTAAACTTGTGCAGATAACTGGCCTTCAGAAAGTTACTAGGAGTGCCTCTGTAAATCTGTGCTCCAGCTTCCCTCCCACATGAAAATCATTATTTTTCACACAAGTTATTGGCTTCTGTACTAAGCTTGTCATTCACAGCCCCAGACTTATTCCCTGGCAGGAGGATGAAGATTGTTAGTTTGGCTTTTTAATATAGATGCACTCAGCTCAGGATTATGATTGAATTGAGAAACTTCCCCATACTTTCCTAATATGATTGCCCTTATTTGGAAGCTACACAAGTAGGTTATTCTTGTGAGACCAGTCAAAGCAGCGAATGCATAGATCTCAGCCCACTTAGGGCTACAGCAACTAGGAAGTTGATATAACTACAGCTACAGGCCCCTGGGATTTCTGGCTTATAAAGAACTTAAGTGTCTGTCACAGTCCACACATGGCGATAGATAGATGAATAGGTTTTTCTGAACATTTACAGAAGAATAATATGTAATAATTCACAGAGGCTTTTATGCGATGCTACAATTTCCCCAAAAGTTATGGGGTCTATTTATTAATTATACTTGCCAACTTTTCCTCTTTGGTTTCAGGGAGATCCCAGTGGGAGGTGGGCGTGCGGGGGCAGGGCTTGACAAATCGCATTATTTTGGCCCCACCCCCTAAATGATTGCCACAATTTTGGCCAATTACAGCAGGGGCGGGGCTAAACTGATACGATAGTCGCATCATTAAGCCCCCCCTGCCACTTATCTATTGCGGGGGTGAGAACCGGGAGGTTGTCCTGCTCTCCTGGGAGCCCGGGAGGTCTCCCAGAAATGCGGGAGTCTCACAGACATTCCGGGAGAGTAGGCAACTATGCGTTAAAAAAAAGTAGCTAATGAACCTTTAGAGACTGAAGTGTCTTTTACATTTCTGTCTCCATTACTGAAGTCACGTTGTCAGTCTTACCTGTCAGTCTTTAATTAAATCTTGGTCTCCATTAAAATGACCACCTCCATAGGCATCAAAATGTGGACATAGGACACAATTCCTGAACTGTGTCATCATGCCACAGATGGCAAAGCCAACCACGTCTTGTACTGGCTCAGCATCAGGGAGAATGCCAGACTCTTCAGGGAGTGAGGGAGATCACCCCTATTTCAGGGAGTCTCCCTGACATTCAGGGAGAGTTGGCAAGTATGTTATTAATATATGGCATACTTGTCCACTCTCCCGGAGTGCCCGGGAGACTCCTCAATTCGGATAGGTTTCCTGGATTCCCACATCCTGCCTACTTCCTAGTTAAGTGGCCAGGATAGGAACCTCCATGATGCAATTCGCGGTGAAGCGTAATTTTGGTCCTGCCACACACAGGGCCTGATTAAGGCAATGAAGACCCTCGGGCGAAGGGTACTGTAAGCCCCCCCCCCCCCATATATATACAGCACTTAGCAGGTCCTTTTCTATCTTTTTGTCCTGCTGTTCGTGCGCGGTGGGCAGCGCATTGCTTAGTGAGGAGATCTTAGCGTGACTATGAGTCATAGTCTCACAAGACCTCCTCTCTAGCAGTGCAATGTGCACCGCGACCGAACTGACGGCAGGGCAGCTGACAGCATCAGATTTGCTGTTAGCTGCGCCTGCCTAGAATGAATGGGAGGCCACCCCCGACCCGATCGCCGGCAGTATTACATAAAAAATATTTGTTAGGGCCCCCCCAGCTGCCCGAGGCTCTTGGGCTGTAGCCCACAAAGCCTATTAGGTTAATCCGGCTCTGACCTCACGTCATTGCATCATGTCCCAAAATGACGCGATACGCCACGCCCCCATCCGTGCTCACACCTCACCTCCCCTCCGGAACCTCCAGGAGGGAGAGAGTAAAGAGTTAAGTATGATATAGGGCAATGGGGCTGAAAATCACCAATCGCCACAGAATTGAAAGCCCAGGTGCTGTTAATGTATTTAGATATATGTTTATATACAGATTTATATAGCATGGTAAGAGTTAGGATGGGTACACACTACAGGGTTTTCAGACCATTATCGGACAATTCACCAGATAAATGTTCAGTCGGGCCGATATGGCGTTAGTGTATATGCTGCAACACCACTGAACGATTATCATTCCACAGAATATCATATCATTTCATTTGATTTTTAAACCGGACTAAAAATCTCATTCAACGATTGAACAATTCCGTTCCAGTTCTGCAGTGTGTATGCTCTCACGGCCATCTCAAGAGGTGAACAGGAGGGCAAGGATCTACATGAGGACAGCATCCAATAATCACCTGAGTTCCTGGTATCCTCCACCTCATGCACCTGTAGCTTTGGACACGGCCTGGACACTCCCTACTGAACGGACTCTGCACAGTGCTTTTTACAATTACAGTTTTACTATGATTTGATGGTTTTATATTTGCTGTTTCTTATAGTCCCACCTTCATACCACACCTTGACTCTCTAGCTGGCTCTCCAGCTCCCCTTAGCCTAGTTATCATACACAGTCACCTCACTGCACCCTGCAGTATCCCTAATCTTATTAGGCCCTCTCCATTTCAGGCAAATGTCACTGTCAAGCTTAAGGCTGGGTACACACTACAGGCTTTTCAGCAGATTATCGGGTCAATCACCCAATAAACTAACGTTCGGCCTGAACATGTGTCATGACTTCAAATAACATCTAGAAAAAAGTTCCTAACATTTGGTGATTGGCTCGTAAAGATGCGATTAGCAGCACAACGCTGCTTCCTCACACTAAGGGATATATTTACTAAACTGCGTGTTTGAAAAAGTGGAGATGTTGTCTATAGCAACCAATCAGATTCTAGCTGTCATTTTGTAGAGTGGACTAAACAAATGAAAGTTTCAATCTGATCGGTTGCTATAGGCAACATCTCCACTTTTCCAAACCCGCAGTTTAGTAAATCTAGCCCTAGATCTCTTTAGACTTTACAAGCATTTCCAGGGATCAACACCTTGACTGTTGTCTACCTCTGTGTACTATCCTATATTATCATGTGTTTGGTACTACCATGACCCACTTACTGCTCTTAAACCAAATCCCCCCCCCCCCATTCTCCCACCATGATTGTTGGGGTAACTATGAGTTTTACAATGGGGCTTTCTAGTAACCAACTATAGGGGACTTTTACACATTTACACGTGTTCACACTAATATTTCAAGGAGTATCCTTAAATGCTTCCAACCCAGCTGTCCCACAAGGAGTTAAATCGCATCCACACCAAATCCAGGCACAGCCGTCGCTTTGTGACATAATAACAATATTCAGATCACCGAGCTAATGTTCTGCAGTTGACGGCACCGTCGGAAGATGGAGGAGAGTGGACTGTGCAACATAGTGATTTTGTATCTGCCTTTGTTAAGGAAGCCCTTATATTGTTCTATGTTCTCACTATAATTTCCTCCGTCAGACCATTCTTCTGCTTTTTAACACCATTACCATGTCATTCACAAGCTATTCCCAAAGACATAATCACTATAATTACTGTTGACATCTAATTAACATTCAACTTCCTTCCCGCAGAAACTCCAGCTGAAAATGCCTAGTATTTCGATATATAACTAAAGCATTTGCTTTGCTCATTTGTACAGCAACAGTTTTGTGGCTGAAATTTTTAAATACGATTTTTGTCTTATTTAACTTCCCGGATATTGATAATAAATAAGCCTTGTTTGCATATTGAAGTAATTCCTTAGGCGTCTCATTAAACCTATTCTCTTATGAAATCAGCAGTGGATTTATAAATTAAACCCACACATGAGCCTCCTCTCAGCACTTAGGCCTTTTATATTAAAAAATGCAATGAATTATGAATTTTAGGATGAACCACCCTACTGCTATATCTGTTAGATGTTGGATTTTGAATCTAGCACTTACATTATATATTACATTAGGCTGACAACTTTAGCGAAAGTACAGCTTGCTCCTAAATATGAAAATTCCCTCTGTGTCCTATATAAAGGGACTGTAACCTCAAATATATTTTTAGCTTAATTGGGCCTAGCACATGGACATTTATATATTAGATGCACAGTTAGACTAATAAGGGGCTGATAGAGATGAAGATCAAGGCCCCCCTTGTTAAATAGGCCCTAGGACAGGATTGGTCAACGTGTGGCTTTCCAGGTATTGTGAAACTACAAGACCCAGAATGCTCTGCCAGCAGATAGCCAGCAAACAGCTGGCAAGGTATGATGGGACTTGTAGTTTCACAACCCCTGGAGAGGGAAAGATATGCCAGGTCTGCTCTGGGACAAACGTACAGTAGCTTTCTTTTGGCACTTGTGGATGGATCCAAATGATCAGCTGGGAGCACTTGTGTCAGGATCTTTCATCACTAGGAAGGTGCCATGCCTTGGGGCCCATGGAGATAATAGGGCCCGCTTCATGGCAGATGCAGAGGGTCAGATGCCCCCTGTTCCCTCCTCCCCACCTCCCTGCACCGGGGCCCACAGCTTGCTAGTTTCGCTCTGCATTTTCTGTGTAGGAGTATAGCAGTGAATTGCTGTACAAGAAACAGTGGTTATCAGTGATTGGGGCACTGCATAGTATACTGCATAGGCAAACCGAAGGGGGGTTTCTAGTACCTGGAAACCCCTCTCCAAGCCTGGGGCACTGTATAATTGAGGTGGCTGGACCCTGCTCCCGCTTCACACAACTCTGTTCGAAAAGGGAGAGCTGCATGCACCTAACAGTAGTGCATGCAGCATTGCCCATGTATATTATGGGGATAGGAAGAGTTGGAGAGCAGCCAAACACTGTCTAAAATTATAGCTACGCCCCCATGCATGCTGGCCACGCCCACTGGCGGCATTGTGTGGAAACCCCCCTCTACAAATCCTGTGTTTGCCCCTGTACTGGTCATCATAATATGAGTTTCTGCATAGTGTACAGATGACACTGGTATTTGGCGGGCACTATTTAAAGAAGCCGCCAACTCAGGACCTGCAAGGTGTCTGTTTCTCAAACCGCAGACTGTGATGTATTTATCCTCTTGTGCAGTTGGTCATCTGGGCCTTCTACTTCCTTCTCTAACCTGGTTGGATCCACTTTGCCATTTTCCCTCAAGACAGTAGTGGACACCTTTGTCTATTAAATCTTTAGTATCTTGGCAATCTGACCCGTGGCACAGCCGTCATTTCATAAAACAACAACAGACTGACGTGCTTCTTGAGGAAGCTGTTTTGTCTTCTCCATTCTTTTAAAGCAGAATTTAACTTTAGAAATGACCGTGTAATACTGTAGCTTGCAAGCCGAGGTAAGACAATTTATTTGCTTTATTGAATAGAATAATAACTGTTCAATAAAGCACAACACAATTACATTGGTTTCTCTAATAACCAAATAACATTCAAACATGATTAATTAAGGATGAGCTAAGAGGGTTTGCCATTATTACACTGGAGAAATGCCTGCTAAAAATGGGGCTTTGTAGTCATATGTGCACAATAAATCATAAATCAGTTATTTCAAGCAGTAATAGTCTTAACTATACTTTTAAATCAATGTAATGGTACCTTGATACAAAACAGTAGAAATACTTTAAAAAAAACAAGAAATTTCGAAGTGATGCCAAACTTCTGTATTCTAGTATGTGTATATGTATATATATATATATATATATATATATATATATATATATATATATATATATATATACATAGTCATACAGCATATGGTTAGGAGAGGCCTTTACTCTGCTCTTTTCAAAGCCAAGGAAAAGCATCAGGGGGGAGCAGAGGACTAGTAGGTCTCAATGACCCAAAATTGCTAGGCCCTCTCACTTCCTGGCCCTATAGCCATCTCACCTTCCCCGGTATCCATGATGTCAGAGCTTTCTGTTGGTTACTGAACTATAATTCTACCTAAAATAATTCCAGACAGGGGATGACATCTTCATTACACTCTTTCTGGATCACATCTCTAGATTTATAGAGTGATGAGACAGGTTGAGGCTTGAGGCTTTCAAACCATTTGACAGGAAAGGCTGATATTCTGTCCTGAGCATTGCACTGTACTCTTGAGAATGGACTATGTATTTGGGCAAGAGAAAATGGGCTATGTATTTGGGCAAGAGGAAATGGACTATGTATTTAGGCAAGTGAGAATGGACTATGTATTTAGGAAAGAGGGAATTGACTATGTATTTAGGCAAGAGAGAATGGACTATGTATTTGGGCAAGAGGAAATGGACTATGTATTTGGGGAAGAGAAAATGGACTATGTATTTGGGCAAGAAGAAATGGACTATGTATTTGGGCAAGAGGAAATGGACTATATATTTGGGCAAGAGGAAATGGACTATGTATTTGGGCAAGAGGAAATAGAATATGTATTTGGGCAAGAGGAAATGGACTATGTATTTAGGCAAGTGAGAATGGACTATGTGTTTGGGCAAGAGAAAATGGGCTATGTATTTGGGCAAGAGGAAATGGACTATGTATTTGGGCAAGAGAAAATGGACTATGTATTTGGGCAAGAGGAAATGGCCTATGTATTTAGGCAAGAGAGAATGGGCTATGTATTTGGCAAATGGGAATGAACTATGTATTCAGGCAAGAGGGAATGGACTATGTATTTGGCATGTGGTAATGGACTATGTATTTAGGCAAGTGGAAATGGACTATTCATTTAGGCAAGTGAGAATGGACTATGTATTTAGGCAAGAGGGAATGGACTATGTATTTGGGCAAGAGGAAATTAACTATGTATTTGGGCAAGAGGAAATAGACTATGTATTTAGGGAAGAGGAAATGGACTATGTATTTGGGCAAGAGAAAATGGACTATGTATTTGTGCAAGAGGAAATGGACTATGTATTTAGGCAAGTGAGAATGGACTATTTATTTGGGCAAGGGGGAATGGACTATGTATTCAGGCAAGAGAGAATAGACTATGTAGTTGGCAAATGGGAATGAACTATGTATTCAGGTAAAAGGGAATGGACTATGTATTTGGCATGTGGGAATGGACTATGTATTTAGGCAAGAGGGAATGGACTATGTATTTGGGCAAGAGGGAATGGACTATGTATTTTGCTAACAGCTGCACAAAATATTTGCCTTTAACACTTACTATGATTTCTGTCAGAGAGAGCTCTCCGGCTGTTGCCACGACAGCTGGGACGCAAGCAGGAAGGATGAGCCGCAGGTCGCTGCGGCTTGTAACATTAGGAACATTTTAAAGGAAAAAAATGCAGGTGGCCTAGTGACCCAGCCCAGGGTAGCCCAGGGTAGCCCTTGGGACCAGCCGGGGGGGGGGGGGGGAGGTGTGACCTCTGCTCTGCTCTTTTGAGGGACCTCTGCACTGTGATAGCCATTCTAACCCATAAGAACTGTAACAGTGGAACTGAGCGCCCAGACCGGATTCCAATACACCGACCAGTAGAGGATCAGGGGTCTCCAGAGTGGATGGTCTTGTACCTCCAGACCCCCATCACAGCCAGGCCCCATAGAAGCTGAATGGGCTGCCATGACAGTAGTTACGTCCCTGGTGTGATACCTTTGAGCAAAGCGTTAGGAAAGGGTTAAATCAGTGGGCCACACATGAAGGTCTAAAGTAATGAGTCATCTATAGAACAGTTTGTTACTGCAAACAAGGATATACTTAATGTGCCAGATTTAACGCTGAATAAATATATACTTGTCACGCCTGGTACGGTGAAAAGGTTGTACTTATTGTAGTGTAAACGTGAATAATTAGCATGTGCGCTACAGTAAAAAGTACAATTATGACACCACACAATAGTTTAGGAGTCATACGTTCACATATACAAGGCCAAGCAAGATTAAAGCAAATATATAATGTGCAAAATCTAAGGGAACAGACCGAGATATATCACCTGGTCAGACCTAGCTGCTGTAGAGAGACACATGGGTCTATTTACTAAAATGTGCCCGTCCTAAAATCTAGGTGGGCAGTCATCTTGTGACAGAACAGTAAATGCATTTAAACTGTGACAGAAGACTAGTAAAAAGGTTTTATTATGTCAATGACATTAGTATCTAATTGTACTGCACATTAAATATATATGTGCAAGACCTGGGGGCGCCCTAGGTGGTGACCACCCCCCCTACTAGGGACCGGCACCCCTACCACTGCTGCGTCTTACCTTAGCAGGCAGGAGGCAGGAGATGGGGGCGGCATTCTCCACACATCAGACTGTGACATCACAGCTAAGTGCTAGACTCTAGCATAATTGTGGCATGGAGAAGCAGCAATTTCACATGTAAGAAGCTGATGGCTGCTTCTTTTTCATGTCAGCATCTAGCACTCCAGGTTGGGGCACCACGGGGACATTAAAATCAATAGAAGGGTGACATTACGTCACTTATTCAGTGTTTTAGGCGCACCCCCTTCCCAATAATTTCCATCCTAGGCAACTAAAGGTAGGTTCAACTAAAGGTAGCTCCAGACCTGAATTCACTCTAACTTGCAGCACGGTGGCTCAGTGGTTAGCACTTCTGCCTCACAGCACTGGGGTCATGAGTTCAATTCCCGACCATGGGCTTATCTGTGTGGAGTTTGTATGTTCTCCCCGTGTTTGCGTGGGTTTCCTCCGGGTGCTCCTGTTTCCTCCCACACTCCAAAAACATACTAGTAGGTTAATTGGCTGCTATCAAATTGACACTAGACTGTAAGCTCCAATGGGGCAGAGACTGATGTGAATGAGTGGCGTTATATAAATAAATGGTGATGATGATGATGATTACAATATTTGCATTGACTTAATATAGAACTTTTATGCTTAATATAAATTATCTATAAAAAGCAGTCTTACTCTCTGCAATGCATTTACAGGTCATTTTATTACATTATCCAGGTTTAAGAGATCGAAGCATTGTTTTGTATTTCAGTCCGATGGAGCCCTGTATGAGGTTATTTAGAAAGTTTGGTGCTCCTGACAGCTATCGTAATGCACAGTCTCTGTCAGCCCGCCAGCTCCAGTTAACAATGATAATTGCGGTTATAACGTCTACCCTTGTCTTAGCTAAGTGGCTTGTGGCATAGAAAAGCTTCTCACGTTGAATTAGGGTGAATAACACAACAGTAATAAGGAATGATCAAGTTCCTGTATGAAGTGCAAATATCTCCTTCTTATTGATTTTGATGCCCCCTGGCATGGCATTATCCTATGTAGAGCATTTATCCTGCAGCTCAACGATAAGTAAATCATTTCAAGGGAATCTATCATGACAAAACAAGTATGTGTGTTTGTAGTAGGCTACACCATACTTGCCAATTCTCCTGGAATGTCCGGGAGACTCCCGAAATTCGGGTAGGTCTACCGGACTCCCGGGAGAGCAGCCAAGTATCCCGCAAATGGCAACTTGCTGTCAAAATTATGCGATTCACGGTGAATCATGGCGAGTCGTGATATTAAGTAATCTGCATTCTGGTAACTATATTTTTTGGCAGGTCGGTGTACTATTGAATTGGACTCCTCATGTTGTTGTCTTCTCTGTCGGGGTAGCCAGTACCGTCAAACTGACTACCACCCATTTAAAGGCAAGTTTTGCCTTTAAACACATTGCCGTTCTTAATTTTGTCGGCAAAGTCGCCGAATATCGTCAGTTTGCAGAAATTGGACCTTAATAAATTTACCCCCTGGAATGGTTCCAGGAATATGATTGTAATATAAGGCAGAGGCCACTCATTGGCTAACTGGTGTATAACAAGAACAAGATATTTGGACCCACCACCAGATAATTTGCAACAAATAGGGACATAATATTCTTGATATAAGCTAGTATTTCTGTATTCTCATGGCAAATGGGGGAAGAGCTCACTATTAGGTACATCATACTTTCCTTCTCTCACGGAATTCTCGGGAGACTCCCAAATTTTGGGTAGTTCTCCTGGACCTCCTAGTGAAGTTGACAGGACGGGGAGCCTGTCTGTGTAATTTCACCATGGGAGACGGGTCCAAAATGCCGCAATTTGCGCTGTAACGTTCCCCAGCACTGCCGCTTGACCTCCCTTCCAGGATCTCCCAGAGGGGAGAATTTCAAAATCGACAAATATGAGGCACATGTTCCCAAAATAAGGGGCCATTTGGTGTTTAAATATTAGTCAATAAGTCACTTCAGTAAAGTTTACTAAATATTTATTTATAATTCTGTAATCTGTTACTTCTATGCAATGAGCAGTGCAGGAGACGTACTGATCTTTGAGGTTTAATTGTTTGCTTAAACCCCTTTCATCATTATCAACCTCGTACTGTCTGTATTAGCCCCCTCTCATCCTCATTCATCCGCCAGACCCCCCTCCCCTCATTCAGCTTTGCTGCTTACTATTCTAGAGAACTACAAGTAACATCAGTTCCCCTCTCAGTACTTCGCCTGCTGCCACTAGATCAGAGGTGAACAGACCAGTCCCCATATGAACATCTTTAAATTCGGCACTCCAGAGTGCCGGCTGCACACACAGCATTTTGGAGACTCAATTAGACATTGGGCATAGGGCTCATTAGACAGTTCGTACGGTGTAATGGAGGGGTTAAACCTCAGCAAAATCTTTTTCTTGTAAATTGTATAGAATTTCTAGGGACATTCTCTATTTTTAAGCTGTCTCTTACAATGTCCCTACATTTTAATACTGATTGCCCAAATACACAGTGCAATTTATTTTGTTGCCCGTAGGGGCAGCATTCTCATCATATTTTCCTTAATCTTGATCAACACAGAACTGCACACTATATACCTCCTAATATTTACCCAGGGAAACCCGGGACAAAATAAGCCCTTCCCCTGATCTGGACAAGACACGCCCCCATCTCAGACAAGACAATCACATGTCTGCTTTCTGACGACATTCCTCCTAGTTTCCCGCAAGCCCTGCCCCTTTCAGGCTTCACGCAATGTAACTGTCCCGCCTAAATGGGGACACTGGCGAGGTATGGCACTTCCGTTCCACCACATGCTGAATGTCAGTTTCAGTATTTCTACTTATTCTGTATGAATGGAGAAATGCACAGTACCACTTCTCTTATCCTATACTACATGCATCCATTTTCTCCGGAGAAAATACTTTTTACTCCATATAGTGTCCAGAGAGAGAGTTAAAAATTATTTCGCCACAACTATGTTACAGAAAACCGCCGGGGATCACTGGCTTCTCATACGTTTGAACAGTAATCTAGTGGATTCAGAAACTGGATTAAGAGATGTTGGAGCCTAAACCAGACATAAAGGTCTCCTGGGATGTTCTGGGTCAATTAGACAATTCATCATCAACAACAGCTACTTTTTATTTAACGCCACTTAGTCTGCAGCACTGTACAGAGAACCCACCCACATCAGTCCCTGCCCCATTGGAGCTTACAGTCTAAGTTCCCTAACATACACACAGACATACAAATACACAGAGAAAGAGACTAGGTTCAATTTAATAGCAGCCAATTAACCTACTACCATATTTTTGGAATGTGGGAGGAAACTGTAGCACCCAGAGGAAACCCACGCAAACACGGGGTAAACATACAAACTCCACACAGGCCATGGTTGGGAATAGATCTCATGACCTCAGTGCTGTGAGACAGAGGTGCTAACCACTGAGCCACACAGATGAGACCCTGGGTGGTAACACATGGCTCTACGCTTACCCTTCTTATTTTATCTGGTTGGCAAATTACCATTGCTTATTTTTAGAGTATCGATGAATAAACTGTTACCAGCAATGTGTTGGCTAAGTGGTTAGCACTTCTGCCTTACAGCACTGAGGTCATGAGTTCAATTTCCGACCATGGTCTTATCTGTGTAGAGTTTGTATGTTCTCCCCGTGTTTGCCTTGGTTTCCTCCGGGTGCTCCGGTTTCCTACCACACTCCAAAAACATACTGGTAAGTTAATTGGCTGCTAACAAATTGACCCTAGTTTGTGTGTGTGTGTGTGTGTGTGTTAGGGAATTTAGACTGTAAGCCACAATGGGGCAGGGACTGATGTGAGTGAGTTCTCTGTACAGCTCTGCGGAATTAGTGGCGCTATATAAAAAAATGGTAATAATAATGTGTACATTAGATTTTATTTCACCTTTTTGTCCTGCTTGCATGTCATGTATTTTAAAAAAAACTGACAATGGAGAAAAGTTGCACTTTAAGGTAATTCCATTCCAGTAACAGACTTGACATTAGACAGTAAAGAAGTTTTCTTTGAGCTGTAAACTGATTATTTCTGAATACATTATCATTCGGCAGATGTTCTACATTGAATACTGTAACTGTCAGTGAGAATTTTATTATGGTAATTCGCTGCCCTCTAGTGGTGAAATCCTGCACAACAACCCTGCAATATATGAAATGAATAGAACATCTTTTAACACTGGAAATCAACTGCAAGTGCAGAGAAAAAAGCATGCTCTCTGTGGGAATGCTTATCATTACCTGATAAGCATATTATTAAATACAAAAATAGACATTAGTAACAGCCACTATTTTTATTATGCTAATATATTACAGAAAATTTAATATAGACAGAAACCACATCCACATTGTATCAGTGATTTTTATAATCAGCTATGTATTAAAATTACTGTGAAGAAATACGTAATTGACTACTATAAGTTATTGAGTCTGTACAAACCATTGTAAATGAGCCCTACCCTCCTGAACTGTGTGTCCGCTGCTGTGATAACGAGCTTTCAGCATGATCTTCATTACTGCTTATAGTATAGTCTAATGTAAGGAAAATGCCAAGAGCGCACATACAGCTTCTATATGGCTTGCCTGACCTCTAGTGGAGGAAATCGTGCCTGCAGTTACAGTACATAAATCAAATCAAGTGCACAAAGATGGTGTCTGCTATGAATAACTAATTTGTGTTCTGTATGAGATTAGATTGGGGCGCTTCATATGGTTAATGGCGCAGTAACAATTATTCACCACTCAGCTCTCTTAAATCACTAAACCAAAAATTAGTTAAGTGCAAGATATTAAAATGAACCACGGTGGGTGAAAATAAGGCAAATTTGAAGGCAGTCCTTTATATATCCGGTAACATAGACCTTAGGGCCCATTTGTGAATCTGCATTGGTTTAAATCCCCCTGAGAACTACAGTTTTCAGGCTATTACCGCATTGTTAAATAACAAAGCTACTGCTGACTATATCTCAGATATCTGCTACAGTCCAGGGGCAAACACAGGTTTTCTAGAGTGAGAATGATCAGCATGGAAACAGCGTGGCTATCAATTTAACCAGTGCTGGGACGCTCTCCAACCTCTTCCCATACACATCAAATACTGCACTACTGTTAGGAACACACAGCAGAGTGAACCAGGACTGTCCCATTAGAATCAAGACAGTTGTCAGCATTAAATTAATAGTCCCGTCACCCCCCCTTAAAAATAAAAGGCACACCTCTATTGAGGTATTCATGAAAATAGGTACTGTGTAGCCCAATTTGAATAGCGCATACGTTTTCAAGAGCAAAGTCATTCAATTTCAATCAGTCTCTGTCGAATATACAAGGAAATAGTTACTATACACAATTACATATTATAGCATTTGCATTTATGTAAAAAACTTTTTGAATATTACTATTGTATAACATCTAACAAATAAGATCATAGTTGCCAACCTTTAACGATTGGCCTCCGGGAGTCTCTGTGTAGAGGTGGGCGTGAGGGGGCGGGGCTCCGTGAATCGAGTCATGTTGGTGCCGCCCCCCTGTTACGTAATTCATTTTTAGCACAAGCGGCGCAGCCAAAATGATGCGGTTCCCGGAGAATTGCATCATGGAGGCTTCAAATCTGCCCACTTCATTAGGAAGTGGGCAGATGCGGGAGAATTGTTAGCTCTCCCGGGAGTCCGGGAGGCCTACCCAGAATTCGGGAGTCTCCCGGGCATTCCGGGAGACTTGCAAAGTATGAATAAGATGTACCTCAAACAAAGGCAACAATCAAGAAATTACATTAGATCTCCTCCCTTTCCCCCACACTCGCTGTCCTCCATCTGACGCTGCAGTATCCTGTCTGTCTCCCTGGGTTGATGCACATGTGGGATCGTGCAAATGTGTTCTACTTACAAACATTGAAAATATATATGTGTATATATATATATATATATATATATATATATATATATTAGCAAAAAAATATGCTGTTGATTGCAGAAGCTGGAGCAGCACATCTTTGTTCCTTGATGGGCAGAGTATGCTGATTATAGCCATATTGGGGTCTTCCAAGCAGACTGCATTATACTCACAGTTATGTGTCTGAGTCAGCTTAATAATTTCTGGAAAAAAACCTGTGGACAGCTCTGGACACTGAGAATAATATCACCAACCCAAGATCTGAATTCGTGAACTTATTAAAATCAAATATACTTTATTAAAAAAAACATAAAACACAAAACACATTCCCACCAAAAATGCATAATATTAATCAGTGCACTGATTGAAACCCCATTACCAAAAATCTTCATAAATATATCAATTATGAAACTGTCTGACTAATTCTGATGACATAATATGTCACGATACAATTCCAAATGTTGATATAGCCCCCTAAAGAATGATTAAAGATCAAAACATCCCGTTGTACAGTCTGATACAGATATCTGATGCAATTATAGTTCAGTTCATCACAATTTCAAAGTACCCGGCCAATAAAGCAAACGCTTACAGACAGCCTTCTGAGTGGTAAATATCAGGGTCAGACCTTCCACATCTGTAAGAATAAGTGTAAATGGAAAATATATTCCCGTCGACCGATTTTCGGCATGCACATGAAACAATGGAATATTCACTAAGCTTAGCAGCACGCACAGAGGGCGCCACAGTCTGTTGTGTACTAAAAGTCTTACGCTATATGTAAACGCCCAGGTTTAGCAAATGAAAATAAAAATATGGAAATACCGCACCCCCAAAGCGGTACCGTCCTGGTAAGTATGAATTTTCCAGATGAAGTTGATCCCTATACAGACTCTTCTCATCAGGAGAACACAGACAGGTCTATTTATCAAGCAGTGTAATTCAACCAAAGTACACTTACCGCCATTCCGGCGCAATTTGGAGGATTCCTCAAATTTATGAATGTTGTATCGCATCAGATATCGTGGATGTCTGTTGCTTTGCATTCTATTTCGTTTTTATGAGCAGTCACCATAAAGTAGTATGGTGAATGCTCCGTAACGCAATCTAACAAGTTCCGAACAAGAGATTTTTTTTGGAAACTTGTTATGTTAATGTACGCCAGCTGTACCTGGCGTGCATCATCGTAAATGAAGTCTTCACTTTTCATTTATGTCCAGCTCAGACAGCGCATGTGCGGAGGGATCACGTGATCCCTCCCTGTCACATGGTATCATTTCTACTGGAGGGTTCCTGTGCGCAGGCTCCAGATTTTCGTTCGTGACATGCGCACATGCATTCCAAAGAGGAGCGAAGAAAAGGAGGAGGAGATCCTGACACCAGTGCATTACGAAGAGGACGTGGTAAGTAATTTTTTTTTATCACAGAAACAGCAGTTTATCGGAACTGCTGTTCCTGTGTTGGTTTTTAAATAAATATGAGAAATAGTTCAATCCTTATCAATGCCATAAGGATTGAAAACTATTTTTCATTTTTTGTGTTGTTTGTTAAATAGGCCCCAGAATGTTTACTGTCACGTCCTGACGCTGCATGCTGGATAACCAGCAGGTGTGTATGCCGATGTTAATATATAGGATGTAATAGAGTAAACTAAAACCTCTGGAGACAAGTCAGTATAATGACACCTTGTGGTGTTATGCAATCAGCGATTCTTTACTTCTTACTACTAACGCGTTTCATGAATGATTTCAGTAGATGAGTTCCCGTAACCTCAGCTCTCTTTATAGTCATTCTTCTTAATGAGCCTGTACATTAGCTGTTAGGTGTTCAAGTCAGTGATCTTTGTTCTTTGATCCAGGTTCTGATTATACCTTTCTTTCATTTAGTTAATTTAATATAATAAACTCCTAATAGGACTGTGTGCAATAACTATCTATTGCCTTTCATGCATATAGAAATGCATCAACCATATAAAATAATATTTAAAAAATCAATCAATAAATAAAAATGTAATTCTATTATTATTCAACAATTGTTTATTATTCATTTTTCCTCTTCACAGATTCGATATAGAAGGAGAAGGCAAAATAAACCTATCTATTATTAAATACTGACACTGGTATTATTTATTCTTTGAAATAGGCTATATAAAACTACCATCTCATTCTGCAAACGAATGTGAAAACTTTTTTAATATCACTATTGTATAACATCTAACAAAATAAGATGTACCCGAAACAGAAGTAACAATCAAGAAATTACATTAAGATTCCCTCCCTTTTCCCCAACACTCTTTCAGAAGCAGATGCAGCACATTTTTGTTCCTTGATGGGCAGAGTGTGTGATTAAGAGCATTTTGGGGTCTTCCAAGCAGACTGCATTATATCTGGCTTTCGTTCCATTGGAAGAACATTACAGAAGAGCGTTAATCTGTTATCACAAATAAATGCAAATAGAACTCACTGCCGGGAAGACTCCACGGGGAGTATCCAGGCCTCGGTTTTTACTGCTCCCTTCATTAACATCAGGGTTCCCACCAATTACAGCTTTAACAAGTTATGATTGACTTGCTCTTTTCTCCATCTACCGAGCTGCCGTACCCGGTAATTGACTAGTCCTATGGGTTCTATTACCTCATAAGGGCCTTGCCAATGTGCGTGCATTGTGCTCTCTTGAGTTGGCACCAGGTCAAGCATGTTGTCACCTGGGTTAAAGGTAAAGGTGGCTCGGGTGTCATAACCCTTCTTCTGCAGTCCCTGTGCTTCCATCAAATGTTGCTTTACCAAGGGACTGATCTGTTGTAGTCGATCGTACAATTGGGACACAAACTGTACTATATTTGGCTCCTTGGGTCCCTGCTGTTCCCATTCTTCTTTGAGGATATCCAGAAGTCTGCAGAGTTGTCTCCCAAACAGAAGCACAAAGGGACTGAGCCCCATTGAAGCCTGGTGCACCTCCTTATCAAAAACATGAGATCGGTTAACAGTGTATCCCATTCTCTTTTATCCTGAGCCACGGCTCATCTAATCATTAAGGGTTTTATTAAACCGCTTAACTAACCCATAGGTTTGTGGTTGATAAACCGAGGTCTGTAATCTTTGTACCCCTAATAATTTACACAACTTCTTCATTAATCCTGACATGAAGGGAGTGAACTGATCCGTTAAAATTACTTTTGGTATACTGAGTTGAGTGTACATTATTAGTAACTTTTTAGTACTTGATTTAATATTCCATAGTGGAATTGCCTAAGGGTCTCACGTAACATAATCAAGACCTACCAATACATATTGATGCCCTTGGGCAGACTAGGTTAGGGGCTGTCCGCTGGCATAGGCTTGACAGTATCTCTTAACAGCCATGCGGATTCCCAGCCAATAAAACCTGAGCAGTTGTTAACACCAAAGGGACGTGTATCTGTGGCATCAACAGTTGATTAACTATCTTCTCCTGTACCACTGCTACCCTATATAGCAGATTCCTTTTATTATGAAATAGGGTTCTCACCTGGCCGGTCTCTCAGCCTTCCATACTCCATTTACTTCCACTACATATTTATAAGCATTTTCAATGCACTATCATTTAGTTGGTCCCTTGCCTGGGGGCATATTTACTAAATTGTAGGTCTGAAAAAATGTTGACTATAGCAACCAATCAGATTCTAGTTATCATTTATTTAGTGCATTGTACAAAAATACAGCTAGAATCTGGGTGCTCCACAACATCTCAATTTTTTCAAACCAGCAGTTTAGTAAATATACCCCCTGGAGTGATATAGTCCCAAATATTGAGGACTCATCTTCTCCACCCGCTGGCAAGGATTCTGTTTCCTCCCAACTTTCTCCAGCCAGGACTTTTCCCTCCTGTCTTCTGGAACGTGAGATCGGCCTAGTTACAACCAAAACCTGGTGTTCAGGCTCCAAGTATTTCTGTCTCTTGGTCTCTATCTCCAGTTCCGGAGTAGGAAAGACAGGATCAAATAGGGTCGGATGTCCAGACAACGATTCAGTTGCCACCATGTCCTGACAGATCCGGTCGACTATAATTTCCCAGAACAGGATAAAATCTTGCCCAAAAATAAGGGGGTGTGGTAACTTTGGGGCCACTTGCACTGTTTGGCCCTTCACAGTAATGGGAAGACAGACATGGTCATATAGACCCAGTGGATGCACAGGACTTTCAATGGCGGTAGCTGGGCTGACAGGCCTTCTGGAACTACAGTGCTGAATACTGAAGTGATTTCACTACCCGAGTCCATCAGCACTAACACCGCCATTTTGATGCATCAGGACAGTCACCCAGAATAGCAAAGGGCTCCCCGTGGACAAGGTCATGGTAAAATAAGTATTAAATTTGGGGCCTAGTCGAACCACTGAACAATCTATTGGTTCTGGCCAATTTAGACACAAACTCCGAAAGTGCCCTGACTTGCCAAACTCAAAGTACCTCGCTGGGGACACCTTGTGGTCTCTTCCATCCTATGACACTGATTTTGGCCTGATGTCCAGCCTGACAACTTTCTTAGCTGTCCAGGCCATATTCTCGACTGTATAATACCGGTTAATAGCTGTCTCAAGCTCCTTAAACTACTGAGGGACGGTCTGTAGAACCTACCTCTGTAGTTACCGAATTAGGTTCCTCTCGGTATGGTCGATAGCCAGGATTTCTAACATTCTGAACGGTGTATTTCGGTCGGTCTCCAACCAGCTCTTTGTTAATTTTGCCAGGTCTGCTAGCTGCCCACACATTGTGGACCCTGGTCTAAACCACCAGTCATAAAACCGTTGTGCCTTTTCGGGCCCTGTTACCCCTATCCGCGCCAAGATTGCAGCCTTTAGCTGTTGAAAGTCTGCTGCCTGGTCCTCAGACATGTCCACATAGTCCTGCTGAGTTTCGCCTGTTGGCCATTTAAGCCGAGTGGCCGTCCTTTCGAATGACAACAGAAACGTCGTCCGAAGATGTCATGTTTTTCATGACATCCGGCTTGTACTCACTCTGTCTGAGCTGACTGAGCTCCGTCCGTAGCAGTCGGTTACTCTCCACCTGGGCCTTGGAAACAACCAGCCAATTCCTAACGAGGATGAACAAAACTAAAAGTTTGGATGGCTGGGTGGACAGTTGTGCTTTGGCTGTCCTTTCAGATCACACGACAACACCACTCTGTAAGAATTACAGAATAAGTGACTCCTTACTCCGGTCTTCTTAACCAGGTTTATTTTGTCACAAGAACATTGTATATATATAATTTTCTAACTTTATCATATGCAAAATATGTTTGTATCTTTATACAGTTCATCACCATCATCAACATACAGTTGTCTAGTACCAACTGACTTTGAGAGTCCTAACTCTTTATCTTAATGCGTAATATTATTTGTATTATAGCCTGACCCCATGAACTCGCCATATGATATTCTTGTATGTATTTTTTCATGGCTCTACTGACATCTACAGGCTAAACTCACAATTGCTTTGTGTTAATTTATTCATGACGTGGAAAAGAGACACCGATCTCTGAAAAATCTCCTGAACAAAATAATTAGATGTAGATGTGCAATTCTTTCTTTTCACCAATTGGTTTAAATAAACTATTTATATCCAGTCCTTCATTAGGGGAATTTCTCTACAAATTTTAGCCCGGGGGGGGGAAGACTTAACTCAGCAGCTTATTTTAAAGGGAAAAAATGCAGGTGGCCCAGTGAGCCAGCCCAAGGTAGTCAACTATGGGACCGGCCCAGGGGGCATATGCCACCTGCCCCCCTGCTCAGCCTGTCCCTGTCTACACCGGTCTGGAATAACAAGTGATTCTATATAGAACATGGTTCAGGTCATGATCGCTCCCCCATTCTTCCTCTAGAAACCTCAATGCTGTCAGAGAGCCACTGAATCTAGTAGAACCCGGAGAGGCTCTCTAGTGCCCCTAGTGTTGGATCATATATTCACATGCTCTAAAATGTCTTAGATGCCACAGACACACTCACCATTTAATATTACTCTCATTAGTGAACATAATCTCTAATAATCTACACATAAAAGCTAACCCAAAAAAAATTGGAAGTTGTAAAATAAAAAGTAAAAAGTAAAGTGTCTGCTAATTTTCCTTGTAATAGCCAATATAATAAAATGGTAAGTATCAGCCTTACAAAAGCACAGTTTGTCCCTACACTAGACTACAAAATAAAAAAAAGTTGGGGAACGTTGTATAGGAAAAAACAGAAAATGAACAAAGAAGGTGATCAGCAAATAACAATTTAGAAGGCAGGATTAATTAAACATGTCCCAACATGTTGATGTCCCAAGGTCTGTAATATAAAGCTTAATTTTTTTGGCAATTAAAAGAACTAAACTATTTATAGTTCAGTATGTACAAGAAATGTTTCAGATACGTTGCTCAGTACAAATGAAGTAGTAACTAGAGAAACCCGGTGGTACCCACCATAAATTAAACTGAAATGTAATGTAATGACTATATGAACAGAATTCAATAACTTTTTTATGCACTAATTACATGTAGAAATTTTAACAACAGGAGTATAATGAATAAATAACTATATTATCAATCACTATTTTAAAGGAACTAAATAATTTCTTTATTGTCACGAGCCGCGGCGGTACTCACAGCCGCCGTGGCTCGCTTCCTGTCGGTCCCAACGTCCCGGCCGTCACCATGACGACCGGGATGTCATTTCCTTCCAACTCCCGACCGTTACCAAGGCAACGGTCGGACGCTTCCTCAGCGCCGTGTCCTGGCAGCCAGGCGCGCATGCGCTCTAGGGACAATCAGGCAGATTTAGCCTGTGGCTGAATTAGCAGGCATTAGCCTGCAGGTGTGGATTTCAGGGCTAAGCCCTGATTGGTCTTGCTAGGTGCTGGCAATTAGCCTACAAGTGTGGCCATGTCTAGGGGCAGGTTCTGATTGGTTGTGGGTTGTATTTAAGGCAATGAGGTCTGCTGCCTCATTGCCGGTTATAGCTTCTGTGCTCCAGTCTGCTGACCTGCTTGTTCCAGTTCCTGTTCCTGTATCTACGTTTTGACTTCCCGTGTATGACCCTTGGCTTCGTATTGGACTTCGCTTGTGTTTCCTGTGACCCTGATCCTTGGCTCGTTTACCCGTTTTGCTACTTTGCCTGTGACCTCTGACCTCAGCTTGTTCATTGTTACTGTTACCTGCTGCCGACCTTTGACCTCTGCGTGGACCTGACTCTTCTTGCCTGGGTTCTCCCCAGCCGGTACACACTTCACGACCCTCTGTCAGTCTGCAGCCCAGTCTGTCCCCACCATCAGGGGCTCCAGTGAACACCTGACTGGCAGAGTAGACTCCGGGTTGTGTTGTGCCGGCTGGAGGGGTTCCTAACATTTATACACTACAATATATGTATAGGCTCTTCTATAGAAGTGACATTGCAGAGCATGGTCCCCGCAAGATGCACTAATGATGTCCAATGATGGCTGCAAATAACTGTCACAGTTTCCAGACTACCCAGCAGGTCACTTGTTCCAGGTCACCCAGCAGGTGCACAGGGAGAGTTCACTAACTGTCACAGTTTCCGGGGCAACCATCCGGTGCACAAATGTATTGCCAACTGTTACATTTTCCAGAGGATAGTGGTAATGCATTGTTGTAAATGGCGGGCAGACGTTTTGCGAAATAACTCCAAAACGATGCAATCGATTACAAAGCCAATATTTTTCTGCAAATCTACAGATCAAGACCTTGAATTAATCGTTTATAATGTGCCCTGCTCAGACAACGGCATCATAGAAATAAGTCACTTATAAAAGTCAAATTTATGCTATTAATTTCAAAGGGTTAATTATCAGGGATTGTGACCACTTTCATCACAAACATGCTGCAAAAAATTGGACCAATTGTAGGATATTGCAGTGTGTGTGGGCAACCTAACTCTCAGTCAGTGGCTTAATGATTTCCTCTATTCCCCTCGTGACATCACAACACTTCCCTGATCCCTGCAGACCTCTCCTCACTGGCATAAAAATACAAGTGAACAGGTCACTGCCTTCCACTAAAGTACAGAGCCGCTCACAAGCCTACTCGGATCCCCTAAGTTCGGGTGGACTCGGTTTTCGGAAAACCTGAAATTACTGTTACTGGTGTACATGTTACTTGGCAATACAACGGCTATCATATAATTGGGCATTAGTAATATTTCTGGGTATTACTGTTATGGCTGACATATTACTGGCCACTAATGCTACTGATGTCATCTATTGGGCATTGCTGTATATTAGTGGGCATTACTGCTGAAATTGAGCCACAGTTCATTTTGAATTTCACAAAATTTACAGGCTATAAAAAAAACTTAGACAAAAGTCAATGAATTCTGCTGTGTAGTGTGATTAGGGTACGAGTAAGGATAAGACTAGCACAACAAGATGGCTGCTGGATAGGGAACTACAAACATCCTGGGTAATGGCAAATCACGGGGGACTTACGCCAGCTGTTCTTGCCCTTAGAGTTGATGCTGAGGAGATGCTGATCTCAGTCTTACGTCAACCCATGACCAAATAAACATGGATTCCCATGCTCTAGTAATCTGCTCAGGTCAAATAAACCACAGATCTTAAATTTGGTTCTAATTGTCACCAAAGCTCTGGCCTTCACAGAAACTGCATTTCTTCTTGACTTGTTTGCAAATAAATATTGTAGTATTCTACATTTGGTAAGGCAGGTTAGCTGGCAATTTTCAAAATCACAAGAGTTTTAAATTCTTGACTGAATGCTTGGTTACCTTTCACATTCATACAGGTATCCATTGATAGGATCCAAGAAAAGATCAGATATCATTGGAAATGTATTATAGCATCTACTTTCCTATATTAGCTTAAATAAAGTAAAATGACAAGAACATGGTACAATCTGGATGTTTATATTGAGAAAGGACTTTGACTTCTCACCAAGGGGTATATTTACTAAACTGCGACTTTGAAAAACTGAAGATGTTGCCTATAACAACCAATCAGATTCTAGCTGACATTTTGTAGAATGTACTAAATAAATGATAACTAGAACCTGATTGGTTGCTATAGGCAACATCTCCACTTTTTCAAACCCGCAGTTTAGTAAATATACTCCCTAGGGGGTAAATGTATTAAGCTCCGGGGTCTTCAACTCCCGCGAGTTCGGCGTCTTCGGGAAGTTTCCCTTTACAAGGCAGCGCCGCTTTAAATTTAAACGCCGAAGACGCCGAACTCGCGGGTGTTGAAGAACCCGGAGCTTAATACATTTACCCCCAGATGTCTATTTGGCTGGATGTTGAAATTAGGTAGAACAAAAGATTATGGGAAATCAACAGAAGCTGGAACTAAGGGAAAATTTGATTTTTTTTAGGATAAGTGTTTGCTTACACTTTTTTAAACGTGTTAGAAACCACTGACATCACTTAGGCACTGTCTCACTAATATTTATGAGGACATGACTCACATTTATTAAGTTCTGGTTCCTAATGAATTGAAGCTGTATTCTCATGAATATTAGTCCAGTACACAAAATAGATATTATTACTGTGTCTATGTCATAGGACACCTGTCCCCCCCCTCCCCCAATCTACCAAACCACTCCCACATGAACTCCTACCTTGTCCTAGGATAGCAATTCCTGCCCTTTTTTCACCATAATAATGGGCTCTGTTGGGGGTTATGCATTTTTTGTCATAATTTCCATTTCATAATATTAACAAATGTTGTATGAAGATCAGTTTTACTTATTGGTTCCCGCTAACAGAATATCTCAGCTAGGGGAGATTTACATTCTTGATGTGGGCAGCACGATGGCTCAGTGGTTAGCATTTCTGCCTCGCCGCACTGGGGTCATGAGTTTGATTCCTGACCATGGCTTTATCTGTGTGAAGTCTGTGTGTTTGCATGGGTTTCCTCTGGGTGCTCCTGTTTCCATCCACATACTGGTAGGTTCATTGGCTGCTGACAAAATTTACACTAGTCTGTGTGTGTATTAAGTAAATTAGACTGTAAGCTCCAATGGGGGAGGGACTGATGTGAATGGGCAATATTCTGTATACAGCGCTGCGGAATTGGTGGCGCTATATAAATAAATGGTGATGATTACAGTTGTGCGTCTTGTGACTTTTAATTTATTCACTGTCAGATGTAAACGCATAGTTAACTTTGCAAAACCAAATACACTATAACTGCTGTAGAACAAACCATCAAATGATTAATTTTAATATATTCATATGCACTCTGTGAATTCTGATAATGAATGATAAACGGTTACTGTAAATCAGTGTCAGACATATGCTAATTCAATCCATTGTATGAAGAAATGTCGGTATAATACATCAATCTTAGAGTTCCAATAAGGTTCCCAACAATGAATCCGTTACAAAGTGTGTGGTCTCCTGTGCATCAACCAAAATACACTGCAGTAGACAGAATGGGGCTGCTCAGGAGTTGAACAACATAAAAGTTGCCTGTATGCGCAAATATGCGTCTGTACAGTTGTGTTCCCATGTCTGCATTCTGTGTTACAAGCATCTTAAGATACATGCAACCTCCATATATATATATATATATATATATATATATATAAATAATGTCTGGAGCAAATATGCAGCTGTCATCAATTAAAAAAAATGTACCCAGAAAACATTTAAATATGCGTGTAACCCATAATAAGACGCATCTAAGAGGCAGGGCCAGATTAAGCCAATGTGGGCCCCTGGGCTAAGAGGCCCCAGTAATTTGTAAAGGCCCCCCTCAGCCTCAGTGTATCAGCTCCGCTCCCCCCATACATAGAAACTTGCCTGGTCCTCTTCGCTGCAGACTTCAGGCTCCAGGTGGCACCTCTTCTTTCTTCTTGCCCTGCTGTCAGTGAGGGCGAGGTGCGGAGCGCGCTGGTCAGTGAGGAAGTCTCGTGAGACTATGTCATAGTGTCACGAGACATCTTGGCGCCCGCCCTGACAGCAAGGCAGCTACCAGCATCACAGTTGCTGTTAGCTGCACCTGCCTAACTTTAATGATTGGGACCCGATCGCCAAGGCATTAAGTTAATATCTTTGTTAGGTCCCCCCGGCTGCCCGAGGCCCCCTGGGCTATAGCCCGGAAAGACCAATATGTTAATCCGGCTCTGCTCAGAGGGACGTACTTAATTTATGTCTGCACCCCCTTATGTCTGCCCTGCACTTGCACGTGAACTCCTCATCTGTCTCTTGAAGCGCATGGTGAGCTTCTAGCTGCAAATTGCATCATTTTGGCACCGTACCGATTCACGCAGAATCTCGTCATCGGGGCCCCTGTACCGACCACTTCACTAGGAAATCGGAAGGATGCGGGAGGATGGCCGGCTAACCCCGGGAGTCTGGGAGAAACTACCTGCATTTGGCGATATTCTGGGAGAATAGACAAATATGATATAGGAACTACTGTAAATGCATTTCTTATGGCATTAACATAGGATTAGCCATTGGATCATTGGGGAATGTTTGGCATCGTGCGTTGGATGCCAAAATCCCTTGTCAAGACACTCAGGTCAAATGTCATTTAATAACTGCAAAACATGCGGGAACCGAATGGAATGTCAAGTTGTTCAAATGCCAATTATATAGCTGTTCCCTGTCCAACTTCACCATGTGTAGTTTGTATTGAAGGTTTTAAGTTTGATATTCACCATTCACCATCTGCATTAAAAATGTTAAAACAAACTATAAAATGTTTGCTTGAGCTTAAGAGGCTACATCTGATATGCAAGATACATTACTGTGTTTGAGTTTGAGGTTCTTCAATTACATTCAAGGTTTGTCGTTTCATCATCATCATCATCATCATCATCATTTATTTATATAGCGCCAACATATTCCGTAGCGCTTTACAATTGGGGACAAACATAGTAAACTAAATAAACAAACTGGGTAAAACAGAAAAAGAGGTGAGAAGGTCCTGCTCACAAGATTACAATCTATGGGACAATGGGAGATTGACACATGAGGTTAAGTCTACATTTTGCATTTTGTCCCAGCCAGACTGCAAAGGTAAAAGTGACTCATAAGCTAAATGATCCTGTCACACAACAATGTTGGTCAGGGGGTAGTTGTCTTGTGGGAAATTGTGTAACAGGCGGTAACAGGCGGTAACAGGCTAAAGGCGGTGAGGTTAATAGGGTGGTTGAAGAATATTATAAGCTTGTCTGAAGAGGTGGGTTTTCAGAGAACGCTTGAAAGTTTGTAGACCAGAGGATAATCTTATTGTGCGAGGGAGAGAATTCCTTAGAGTGGGTGCAGCCCGAAAAAAGTCCTGTAACCGGGAATGGGAGGATGTAATGAGGGTGGATGAGAGACGCAGATCTTCTGTAGAACGGAGTTGCCGAGTTGGGAGATATTTTGAGACAAGACAGGAGATGTATGTTGGTGCAGCTTTGTTGATGGCCTTGTAGGTTAGTAAAAGTATTTTATATTGGATTCGGTAGAAGACAGGCAGCCAGTGTAGAGACATACAGAGTGATTCAACAGAGGAATAATGATTTGCAAGGAAAATCAGTCTTGCCGCAGCGTGCAAAATAGATTGTAGGGGTTTGAGTCTGTTTTTGGGAAGACCAGTAAGGAGGGAATTGCAATAGTCAATGCGGGAGATGATAAGTGCATGAATTAAGGTTTTTGCAGTGTCTTGCGTGAGATATGTGCGAATTCTGGAAATGTTTTTTCGATGTATGTAGCATGATTTAGATATAGCGTCAATGTGGGGAACAAAGGATAGGTGTGAGTCAAGGATTACACCTAGGCAGCGAGCTTGTGGGGTGAAAATTATGGTCATGTTATCAACAGAGATAGAAATGTCAGGTATGCTCTTGTTGGTGGGTGGGAATATTATTAACTCTGTTTTAGAAAGATTAAGTTTGAGTTGGCGAGATGACATCCAAGATGATATGGCAGAAAGACAGTCAGCTACACGTGACAACACAGATGTCGAGAGATCAGGAGAGGATAGATAGATTTGGGTATCATCCGCATAGAGATGATCCTGAAAGCCAAAGGAACTTATTAGATTTCCAAGAGAAGCAGTATAGATAGAGAACAGCAGAGGACCTAGCACTGAGTCTTGTGGTCTCCAACTGATAGGGGAAGCGGAGCAGAGGTGGCTCCAGAGAAATTAACAGTGAAAAGGCGATTAGAGAGGTAGGATGAGAACCAGGATAGAACAGTGTCTTGAAGACCTAGGGATTGCAGCGTTTGTATGAGAAGAGAGTGGTCAACAGTGTCAAATGCAGCCAAGAGATCCAGATGAATTAGGAGAGAGTAATGGTGTTCAGTTTTAGCAGTGATCAGATCATTGACAACCTTGGTCAACGCAGTCACTGTGGAGTGTTGAGAACGAAAGCCAGACTGAAGAGGATCCAACAGGTTGTTAGCGGAAAGAAAGCGTGTGAGGGGAGTGTAGGCAAGTCTCTCTAGAAGCTTGGAGGGGCATGGGTGCTGAGAGATAGGACGGTAATTTGAGAGAGAGGTGGGTCGGAGTTTTGCTTTTTTAGAATAGGAGTAATCACTGCATGCTTGTATAGTGATGGAAAGATGCCAGTAGAGAGTGAGAGATTACAGATTTGAGTTAGAGGTGAAATGAGCACAGGAGACAGGGATCTACCAATTTGCGAGGGAATGGGATCAAGAGGACAGGAGGTAGAGTAGGAAGATAAGAAGAGAGTAGAAATTTCCTCTTCATTTGTGGGGTCAAATGAAGTCGTTTGCATTAGAAAACTGTTAAAACTATTAAAAAGTGACAGTCATTTTAATGTGTCCTTTAAAAATGATTGAGAGTAGGGAAACCAATATTGTGGCCTGTGGCTTCTTATTGGTTTACGCAGTCACACCCTAATCAATTAAAGATATCATGATGTGTTGTGTTCTCTGAAAAAGTTTGATTCCTAGTAGAGATTTTCACTGACCCCCGTGTTTTGGTTTTGGTTTTGGATCTGGATTAACTTTGTGTTTTGGTTCTGGTTTTGGCAAAACCGCCCTCGCATGTTTGGTTTTGGTTACCGGTTTTTTTTCTAAAATCCCTATTTTGTTTGCTAAAATCACATAATTTGTCTCTTTTTTTTATCCCTACATATTTATTAAACTCAATAACATTAATTTAAGTAAATTTTTGTCAAGTGACAAGAACACTGCTACCCCTGTTTCTGTGTGAGCAATGGCACTGGAGACTGGAGAGTGACAAGAACACTGTTAACCCTGTTTCTGTGTGAGCAATGGCACTGAGCAATGTCACTGAAGACTGGAGAGTGACAAGAACACTCCTACCCCTGTTTCTGTTTCGGCCTGGGTCTAAGCTCGGTGTGAACGGGTCCAGGTCTATTTCATGGATTGGATGACTCGGGAACTAGACCCAGGTCTTTTGGAGGGTTATTCCCGAGTCCGACATGGGCAGCCTCAGTTTGAACAGTGAGACCCATGTTTTTCAACCCAGGTCTCACCAAAAGCTAAAGTTTAAAAAAAACAAAAAAAAACATCACAAGAGGAGCCAATCAAAGCTTCGGGATATAAAACCGGGACATTGCCAGGGTGGCAGTGTGAAAGTGGTATAAGTAATGCGAATAGATGGCCGACTTCATATAATATAGTTGCAACGCTAATGATCAGCTGGAGGGGTCAATACACAATCAGCCAATCAGAATCAGTTATATGCGGATAGTCATCATCAAACAATGATGCACCCGATAGAGATACAACACATAAAAGTGGTAACTGCAGATACGCCCTCACCAGGGGCGCACGCATGGGGGGTTTCTTGTTCTCTAGAAATCCCTCCCCTCCGTGAATGAACGGGCACTAAACATTGCCCCTACACAGCAGCACCAAAATGGAGCTGCTGCGCATGCGCGGCCGCATGCTCTCTCTCTATATATATATTTCTTTGGGCGGGGGAGGAAACCCCCCCTTAAAAATCCTGCGTTGGCCCTTGCTCACCTTGTGTGTCGTTACCTGAGCACACCCTTACAATACTGGGGTTACAATTGCGTGCCTGCATCCTCATCTTCAGGCACAAGGAAATATAAGTCTACAAAACATAAAACTATAAATCCGTACATATGTGAGCGCATTTCTGGTGCTTGCGCAGTACATTGCATTTATTAACAACAACCAAGATCTGTGTGTAGTTATTTACAGCAGTAAAAAAAAAAAATTTGCATTATAATTTTTTTTATAACAAGGCTGAACTGTGAAAGACCCACTAACAGTGCAGAACTCTATGGGAACGGTGACTAACAGCAAAAATGGGGTTATCGCATACTTGCCAACTCTCAGAAACAAGTTTCCGGAAGAGGGGGCGTGACTGGAGGGTGGGAGGGGGCGGGGCGAGGCCAAACGTGTCATTTTGGTCCCGCCCCCTGCGAAAACGTAATTTGCGTTGTGGGGGGCGGGGCCAAAATGACGCGATTGGCCTCGTCCCGCCCTCTCCCGCCCTCCAAAATGGCGTCAATCACCGAGAATCGCGTCATTTGAACCGAATTTCGGGAGTCTCCCGACCATTCCGGGAGAGCTGGCAAGTATGGGTTATCGTAACAAAGCCCCATCACTGGCGTAAACACCCTTTTGAGCCGAACGTAACTGATCTTTTTCATGCCCCATGGCCTAAAATTTGCCAGCCCTCCCCTGGCTGTCTATGAATTTTATTTCACATGGGATTTTAGCGAGTTAAGCAGACGGTGCTAGAAGAGCTTAGGGCTTCTTAATATGACTTTTGATCACTCACGTCTCTAAAATGGTGCAAGGAAGTGCTGCAAATAATGGGATTAGCACAGTACTCTCCATATAATTCTCTATGTAATTCAAGCAAATAGTTCTTATGTCCCTTTACCATCAAACTACTCCAGGGAAAAAGAAGCAGAATCTGCATCTTGCGCCAATCTGCATAAATTGATAGTTTGATACTTTCTCAATATGAACATCTGCAACTGTGACAAAAATGACAGTAAATGCAATTAGGGGAATTGTTTCACATAAGTGCTGAAGACGGGCACGTGTTGCTCTCAGATGTTATGATCCACAGCAGAGACAGCTCTTCATTAAAAAAAATATACATTTAGGGAGTTTTATAGAAGAGTTTGGGTAAAGGGCTGCAGCTAAGTTATACCAGTGATAGGCAGATAGCCAACATCATATTTTATGGGGTCTTATAAGTGGTCCTTGGTCAGGGGCAGGCTGGGCTGGGGGACAAGGGGGCATTTGCCCACCGAGCCGGTCCCATAGTGAGCTACCTTGTAATTACAAGTGAATTTTACAAGCTTTAACTAATCGGTAAAATCTGTTCTTTGACAATATATTGTCAGAAATTGCACGGCAGTTCGATTTCCAGTGAAAAACACATTAACTAATTCCGCAGCGCTGTACAGAGAACTCACTCACATCAGTACCTGCCCCATTGGGCTTACAGTCTAAATTCCCTAACATACACACACACACACACACACACACAGAGACACTAGGGTCAAATTAGATAGCAGCCAATTAACCTACCAGTATGTTTTTGGAGTTTGGGAGGAAACCAGAGCACCTGGAGGAAACCCACACAAACACAGGGAGAACATACAAACTCCACACAGATAAGGCCATGGTAATGGGAATCGAACTCATGGCCCCAGTGCTGTGAGGCAGAAGTGCTAACCACTAGGCCACTGGATATCACAATATTTGTGGTTTAGTTTAACAATTGCACTCAACACATAACAGATGATCGGGCACTATTTTATCGTCATAATGGCTATTGTAATTTACCATTATTTTATCGCCATGAGTGGGGGCCCGGAGTGAGGGGAACTGGAAGCTCGGTATGAAATTTACAGATTGAGGGTTTATCAATAGATCTCAATGATGTACAGAGCGCTGGAGAGATCAGGGAGTTTTCATAGCTGTGGTCCTGTGAGAGGTAGAAGGATTAGGGTACCTGACATGGTGTGAAGGTTATATGTGTGCGAGAAGGGAGCTGAGAGAATGAGAATGAAAGACTGCTGGGGACAAAGCAAAGGAAGGCAAGTTGTCAGCGTGTTGGCATATCTGCTTTGCTCATAGATGTCCCGTGTCTGTCACCATGTCACTGGGATTTATTTTGGAATTTGCAATTCAAACTAACAATTATTTCACAAACCTTAGCAGGTGAGTACAGCAGCTGGATCTGCACAAAACATTGGAAACAGCTTTTAAGGACCTCTAGGGGTAAATTTGAAAAGGTCTCCATGTTACCTATAGCAACCAATCAGATTCTACCTGTCATTTTGTAGAATGTACTCAATAAATGATAACTAGAATCTGATTGGTTGCTATAGGCAACATCTCCACCTTTTCAAACCCGCAGTTTAGTAAATATACCCCCTAGAGTGCATCCATAGCACCTCTGGTAGTGATGTGTGCTGATTGGTATCTTTGCCTACAGTAACTGGATTTGCGAGTGGCATTAGCAACCTATAAAAATAAAAAATTCTATTCCTTTATTTAAAAAAATATATATATTTCTATTTTTAGCGCAAGAAACAAAACTCACCTATTTTTTAATTAAACAAAACATGTTTCGATGAAAAAAATGGAAGAAGCCAGCTGCTTACACCTGAGGGATTCTGTAAGCCTCACAGTATGCAGCACAATAGAACAATCTGCATGATTATTATAGATGTGTGAGGGGCACAGGGTGAAGCTGATTATTTTAGGTATGTGAGGTACACTGTTAATGTGGCCCCATCTACTGATTTATTAGATTAAGAAGACAATCCAACAGTAGTGCTTACATTTAATAATTGTCATATGAAGAAAGAATAACGTGTTTAAGGTTATATTTTTCTACTAATCTTCCTCTTTATGCATTAAATAGAGATGCATGCACGGTCATTTAGATCACAAAGTGTATAGATACTATAAATGTATATATATATATATATATATATATATATATATATATATATATATATATATATCTACTATATAAATGCTTAGTGGCGTCTGTCTGTCTGTGTGTGTGTGTAAAAAAAAACCAAGTTGCAGCGCCACCTGCTGGGCAGAGTTATACACTGACCTACTAAATTCTTAGTGTGTGTGGGAAAAAAAATTCTAAAAGGGCTGAAATTTGGTAGGGCTCAAACTCATTTTCGTGAGGTAATTTTACCTCATGAACACACATGTGTAGAGGCGTGCGTTAGTGTGTGTGTGGAAAAAACTTTTCTCAGAAAGGGCTCATCCAATTGACCTGAAATTTGGTATACTGACATTATTTGACAAAAAAATTAGAATAGTCAAGTCAGTTAACTTCCATCATCCCCCCTTCCCCCCGTGGGAGGGGTAGTAAAGGCTAAATTTACGAGTTGAGGGGTCAAACTCATTTTCGTGAGGTAATTTTACCTCATGAACACACATTGAAAAGGCCGCTTGCGTCGGGAAGTAACGCTCTTCCCCTGAGGAGGCCTGGGCTAGGTCCAAATGCATGACAAGAACCTTTTCAAGACCTTAAGTAGCTTGATTTGACTAGAATGCATGAGTATCATGCGCGGGTTAACATATATATATATATATATATAAATATATATATATATTTATATATATATATACACTTGTTTTTTTCTACTTTATTTATTTTATTACATGACAATTAAACTTTCTAAAAAAATTAGTCAAGTAAAAATGATTGGACTCTATATAACGGGCATTGTGTTAAACTGTTTTAATAAGCTTTCAGTAAGTAGTGAGCTTTGATTGGCTGTTTGGGGTTTAAAAACGGGTGGCCACTTTATTAATGCACATTAATACATTAATACACAGTACATTAATGCAACATGTCTCTGATGAATTCACCCTCTGTGCGAAGAAACGCATTAGGTTATGGTATTATACTTTGGGATCTGTTCCTCTAACAATGACACAATGGACAGCTGCTTATTGTACATCGTCGGTGATTACCATTCTAAGCATGAATCTAGCATAGGTGCGTACAACCCTATCAGCAGTAGGAGGTGTGATCGTGTGTCTACCTCTGACATGTTTATGCTGTCAGTAGTGCAAACATGAAATCATATCACAGTGGATGCAAACCTCCAGCTAAATGACAAAGGTTATCGCAACTGGCCAAGGCACTCAGCAGTAGCGGAAAGTACCAGGCTGCAGAGGAGGTCCCAGGATTGGATGTGAGCATCATGTGACCACTGTGTAGCGACACATTGTGAAATACTTTTATCAACAACAATAGCAGCGTTCATGGTCCATTCTGTGTTTTAAAATATATGCTGGGGGACATTTACGAAAACAATTACGCAGGAAAAAGGTTCTATAACTCAAAGAAACCAGTCACATAATTAATTTTTATTTTCATTTTCTAAACACAACAGGTGATAGTTGATATCTGGACGTTATGGATTCCAGCAACTTTTTCCCAATGCACCGGCTTAACTGCTACATCCACATAGGCAAACCAAGGAGGGGTTTCCTAGTGCCTGGAAAACCCCCCTCCAAGCCTGGGGCACTGTATAATTAAGGTGGCTGGACCCTGCCCCCGCTTCACACGGCTCTGCTTGAAAAGGGAGAGCTGCGTGCATCTAACAGTAGTGCATGCAGCATTGTCCATGTACATTATGGGGATAGGAAGAGTTGGGGAGCAGCCAAGCACTGTCTAAAATTATAGCTACGCCCCCATGCATGCTGGTTACGCCCACTGGTGGCGTGGTGTGGAAACACCCCTCTACAAATCCAGCGCTTGCCCCTAATCCATTAGTATTGAGAATGTGTTCTTCCAGTGGCATCTTTGAAACAATATATTTAGGCGAGTTCAATTGGCATTCGCCTTCTGGGAGATGTTATGTTCAGTTTTTGATTGGTAAAGACAATAAAGTGAAGCCCCTTTTACATGGGTATGTGTAGGATACATTCTCTCTCTTGCCAGACATTGCTATTAGCCCCCTCAGTCCTCTTTCTCAGGTCTTCTGTGCATTTAATGTAAAAGGGTTTCTGTACAACAGTATAACAGGCTGTGGACACAGTCTTAGTAGTACGGAGGTGTGGTGAAAACACAGATGTCACAATGATTGGGTTCCAGACCATTTCTTGTAGGCTTAATTAAAAATACATTTTATTCACGCTCTCCTTTCATTCTCTCCACCACATGGCTTAAGTAGTGGTTGCATTAAAGGGTTAAACAGACGTACTGGGATAAATCCATCTCCTTACTCCTCCTGCACAACTGCTTAAATTGCAATGATTGCACGAGAAATGAGTTCCGTCACCGGCACAGTTCCTAGATTATGGTTGCAAGTCTCTTAACTAACCCACTCCTAGACCCTTAGGGTAGTCTCTCTGGGGCCCTTGTTGGGCCTCCAGGTTGGCTTATCACTGGCCAGGCTGGAATCCTTGTGGCCACATTTACATACATGCACGGCCCAACCCAATTCCCTTGGAAACCAAGCTCCTCACTGTCTCAAGTAGACACACTGAGCATGGCCCCAATGATGCACTTGGAGACAGGAGCCTTGGCTGTACTTACCCTCCACTGACCTTCCACCAGGTGGTGCGGTCACCTGAAAGAGAGCCTATTTCTAATTTGTTTGTGATAACTTAGACAGTAGGGGCCTTGTTCCAATGGAGTCAACGGGGTATATTTACTAAACTGCGGGTTTGAAAAAGTGGAGATGTTGCCTATAGCAACCAATCAGATTCTAGCTGTCATTTTATAGAATGCATTAAATAAATGACATCTAGAATCTGCTTGCTTGCTATAGGCAACATCTCCACTTTTTCAAACCCGCAGTTTAGTAAATATATCCCTATGTCGGAGGAAACAACGCCAGCTCTCATTGTTTTTCAATTGTACTATCCTACTGGAGCAATAGTCAGCTTATGGGATCACTAGGAATTGTTGACATTTTTGAGGCATGAGGCACAAGTATTCATGAGCAGCCACCAGTTCACTAGTTACCAAAAACAACAATTGACTTTAGTGGGAACAGGACATAACTGCAATAGAAAACCCCAGGGAGGGCGGAAACTGCATCACACCCTGCTGCTATGTAAGGAGCATGTGGGCACATTCTCTTCTCTCAATTGGCATCCATGTGGGGGCAATGCCACCCTTCTGTTATGTGTTGTAATTGGCCAGGGCTTGGTGCTATTAATGCTTAGTAGTCGTGTGGTTGGCATTGTTTGTCATTGTTATATATAGAATATATCAAAGTGCTGTGATATATCCAATTCTATGACCAAGGAAAGAGCTGATAGTTTTTCAGTTCATTGGACGGAGGTCACTTCATACATCCTGAGCTGACCAATCACATTACTAGCCGTGACGGAGCTATGGATACGGTCAGATTAACTTTTCCAGAGAGAGTTTACACCGGCCCGGGCTTGCTGTGAATGTTATTGCATGTCTCTGGAGTTTTGCGAGAAATCTCCCAGTGGTCTGTCTCTGCAAACTCTATGGGACATTCTTTCTTCTAAAATTAATGCTGGGATGTATCAACACCGTTTCTCTTATTCCTGACAGCTACCACATAAACTATATATGCCATATGTCTTTAACCATGGACTTAAACCATTGACAACATTAAACTTATCACTTTAATCAGAAATAACCACACAACTTTTAAGTTGGCAAAATTAAACTTGTTTATTTATTTTATTTTAATTTTAATTCTGACCTAAAGTTGGCGGCAAGAGCATAGCAGTCAGCAGGCAAAACGCAAAACTAAACAGTGGGAGGCCATACCCTTGCCCATTGGTCCCAGGAGTAAACTCCTTTACGATTGACCCGGAGTTAAATTTGGGCTAACAAGGAGGCTGCGCCCCTCCTGGACTCGACATTGGCTCTCACTCAAAGCCTTCCAAGGGGTCCTTCAATCAGGAGGACCATGAGTCATGATTCTTCGGAGGGGGCAATGACCCCAGCCATACTAGTAACACCACCTGCTCATTTACGGCTGACTGCCTGCTCTCCTACCGACACGATCAAACCTGTAAACCGAAATCTCACCAGCCAGGCGGGAGGGTGGCAAACGATGCAGGAAGAAGAGATCGGCCCGTCCACAGGAAGAGGATATAACTGCAATCTCTGCTCCTCCCTGTGTCCTCATTGGCCATAGTCTGCATTGTCATCATTAACCTTTTTCCAACGTTTAAATCCCTGTCAGACCATATGCAATTAGTTTAGGCTCATTCAGCCTATTACTTCACTCATCATTATTTCCAGTACTTGCTTATGTGTACTTTGGCGATTCCTTCAATTGAAGGTTTTTAATGATCCAGAGAGTGCTTTCTCATGACCCATGATTGGAATTTCTGAATTAGATCATACTGAGACTTTGAATGAAGTTAAGACGCTATAGATGATTTATTGCTAATGTTTATAATATATTCTTATATTGAGGGTTTCATTGTGAAATGAGCTTTGGTTATTTGTATATTATTGAGAATCATGTATTATTTATGCTTTTATCAGATGATAAATTATTTCTTTGTCCCATTGTTGCTGGTTTAGAGGAGGGGGGTTGGTGTCTGTGGCCTATATTGCATCAGTAACTCGCAATGGGAACTGCGTTAAGCAAGTATAGAAGGACATCTCCAGGACCTGCTACATGGCGGTCCTGAAGGGTTCTCTATCCGGTGGTGCATCAAGTGGTATTTGGTTTGGGCATGGCATATGTGACCCTCTGGCTAGGGTTTCTCTGGTACACTCCTCCCCTTAAAATGTTGCACAAGAAAGGATGTCAATGTGTTATGCATACATGCCAACTCTCCGGGAATGTCCCGCTGACTCCCGAATTCCGGGTAGGTATCCCAGAATCCCAGGAAAGCAGGCAAATCTCCCGCACCTCCTAGTGAAGCAAGCAGAATGGGTTCTTCAATGAGGTGAATCGCATCATTTTATCCGCTCCCCCATGACAAAATGTCGATGGGGTGGGGCCAACATGACACAATTCACTATGCCAGGCCCGCCCACCCTCCCACCATGCCCCTCATCTCGCATCTCCCGGAGGGTCCCAAATAAGAGTAGGCAAGTAGTATGGTGTTATGCAGTCATTGTGCGCAGTCGGTGGTCCTCATGGGGTTGGGTTTGCTAAAAGGGAGCTAGTTGCATACACAATCTGTAGGTGATGTAATTGATATTCATTGTAAAATAATTATTTGGCCATGGAAAGAATAGGGGCTTATGACAACCATCAGAATTATGAGTTGAACACACAGCATGTCAATGTGAGAACTTAAAGAAGCTTAATAATAGTGTCGGAGAACAAGGCTGAGATCTGCATTCAAATCCATGCAATAGTTAATATTTTTAGCACCAGGAGAAATGTTTCATGAACTTATCTGAATTGAAGCCTGCAACCTTCAGCCACTTCCCACCATTATTGCTGATTCCCTGCCGACTGATCTCAGAGCTTGTGACATGGAGACTTAGAAACCATCAGCAGAAGACAAAGACTATTATTTTAGACCATGCAAAAGCCCTAATCATATTTCAACTGTATTTTATTTGAATTGATTTTCTTAAATATGCATTAACTATGCCAGGCGCAGGCTGGGAGAGAGATGGCCGGGGGGCACACAGGCGGCCGCATCATATGACAGGGGCCGCATCCCCTGTCATGTGATGCGGCCGCCTGTGCGCTGACACGGCCGCATCTGATGTCATCAGATGCGGCCGCGTGGGGAAAACTATGTTTTTTGCATCCGGGGGGCGGCCGGCCAGCCTACTCCCCGGCCCTAATAGCCGTCTGCCCGTTGCCCCCCTGGCCCCCGGGCTAGCCCGCCCCTGAACCATGCTTAACAATTCAGTAGCTCTGGCGTAAATCTACAGAAATCCATTTTTTTGTAGCCGAAAGCATACGGGACCATGACCGGACGTCAAATACTCACTAAAAATACCAGAACAAGGAGGACTTTGCCTGCTTGAGAATATTTCAGAAAAAAAGATTGTCAGGGCTGTCAATAATCAGCAAATTTACAGACATATTAAAAAATAGCTCAAGCTTTCAGCCTTGGGTAAGAAATAAGTTGTGGTCATCAAAAATCAGACCCCCAACTAATAGAAACAGAAACATAGCATATGACGGCAGACAAGAACCTCTTGGCCCATCTAGTCTGCCCATTTTTTAACCTATGGTAACCTCAAACCCTATTTGATCCTTAGTGCAGTATAGAAAAGTAGAAAAAACAACTTAAAAGACCTAAAGGAACTCGAACTATACTAAAAAACTGTACCAAAAAAAATCACTTTTCATCAAATGGAAATAGTTAAGAGATTAAAGTATAATACTAAGCTTATTAAAGTGTTTTACTTATTTTCTATGAAGGTATTATGCTGCTTTCATAGCTCCATTCAGTAGAGTGGAGTCCTCTTTTCTGTCTCATATCTGCTTGTACCTTCTCACTCGGCCCTCCTGTCAATCTTAGGTTGTTTAAAAGGCTTAACGGCTGATATCCCGACTTCCCTTACCCTCTTACTCTTATTTAACTATTTCCATAAAAAAATTGACACCAAACCTGAGTGTGGCAAAATTAAAATGGTTTATTAAAATATGGTGGTGGAGTAAAAGAGCAGACAGTACGACATCCGCCAGGCAGAACCACAATATCCCAGCATTAACCATGGGACCTTATCCATGGGGGGATAATCAATCAAACCCTGGATTCAAGTGGGGGACAACCAATTACACCCCGAGCGCACAAATCTACCTTAGCGGGACCCCACATCCCGGGCTTTATAGGACCCGCCAATCCTATGGGCTAAACGGAATGCAACCACAGGGCGACCCACAGGTGCCTTATCTGTACCGAGACTATATCCGATTCACTTGAAGAGAGGCGTTTTCAGCTTACCCACTACCGTAATGAACACCCCAACCACTGGCCGTTGACTGCACTGCGTTTTCCGGCAACTCTCCATCCAGGATCTCCACCAACAATTCCAGCATACCATAACTTCACACCATCACGATAAGCAGCCATCACATTATGTATGCCACGAAGTAATGCCAACCAGGGAGGGTGGGCGGGCAACATCCAGACTCCAGAGACTGTTTTACTCTCCGCCCATCCAACTTATAGACCCTGTCTATCCCTCCCCTATGACATCAGATGACCAAACTCTATAGTTAACTATTAACCCCAGAGAATAAATCCAGTTTAAAGATACAGACTCAGCTTTTAAATTGCCCTGGAGCTTATTTCAGCCCTCAAAATCCAGTTTTAATCCACTCTGCTGAGAAGTTCCTAAATAGACCCTTAACCAAAACATCAGTTTCAGATTAATTAACTTTTATTTTTCAGTGTGTCTCTATTACTGAGTTATTATTACTGTGTTATATAAGATGGGAGACATTTTTCTGGAGACCTATGCAAATAGCTCACCCACTATGGCTTCTACTTTGGAGACAAATTTGTGTGACATTTTATAACCAAGTGTGGAGAAGTGCCAGTATGACATACTACTTATACCAGACTACTTCGACCACAGGTCCTAACGCTAAAATAATGTGTTCCGACAAATGGCCCCTGTACTTAGTCGTGTGAAAATGAATTATAGCTCCATATGTTCCAACGTTTAATATATGTAAAACAGGTTCAAGGCGCTAGTAAGTGTGACATATATGGCAGAGTGAAGATAATGACATTTATTAAACCATGGTATGCACAGAGTACTTTCCGGCCGGAAAAGGGAGAACAGAAACAAAGTTGGCTTAAAGAGAACAGCGGGGGCTTCTATTTCTGCAATAGATGTCAGGCTTGTTCAACGACCAATCACAAGGGACTGAAACCTATCACTACTTTCAGATTCAACACTACAGGGGAGTCGTACAACATTCAAACAAAAATTACATGCGATACTACGGGTGTGGTCTACCTACTGGAGTGCCCTTGTGGCCTCCAGTATGTTGGACGCACTATTCGGAAATTACATATACGCATCTCCGAACATTTGCGGAATATTAGAAATAAGTCAGAAAATCACACCGTATCGGCTCATTTTCTCCAACACCATAATCATGATCATACCTCCCTACAGTATATAGGGATTTGCAAAGTTACAAAACCTTGGAGAGGTGGTGATTATATATCACTCATTTCAAAAGAAGAAGCCAGGTGGATTTTCAATCTTAAAACCCTGACTCCGAAGGGACTCAATATAGATTTTGATCTGGGATACTTTTTGAATGCATACGATCCCTATCTTATCTATTGCTCCCACTCTGCTATCTATAACCCTCATTACTGAGATTAGTCTGCACATACCCCCCCCCCTTTTTTTGTATATCTTACCAGGACTCATTGTCCAAGTATCTCTCTTAAAACATGGAATGTTTACCACCACATCCCGCTATGATTACACCTATGATTATATACAAAATATTACTTTATCTCTGGCATATCTAGTCACCCTGAGACTCTATCCATGAATTTTCTCCCATGGGTCCATGATACCATCCGTTTTTTATTGAAAGAAAGTGCACATCTAGTAAACAGTGGTATTCATGGCACCCGATAGGATAATCATAACGATTATATCTGTATGTTGGGATGTATTATATTCATATTTATTATGATTACCACCATGCTAGTTATAGATTGTCATTCATTGTTCTATTCGTTTCATGTTTCATGTTCCACTATTACCAGCTGAGCCTCCGGACAATCAAGTGAAATCTTTGCCGCCTAATTAATTAAAAACATCTGGGCTCAATTAAATACATCCGGGCTCTATTAAAACTGGAAGGAAGACCAGTTTCATCACAACAATCCCTGAGGAAGTTCATTGGTCTTTTGACCACGAGCGAAACGCGTTGGTTAGTACCATTATTTTAATGATTTCAGCACTGACAAGATCGGACACTCACGTCTAGCATGCTAGATTATCTTCTTCAAACAAACTGACCAGGCATCTGCTGTTTGCGAGGATTACTGAGAGCGTGCATACGCCACCTCCAATATACACAAGCTGCGGTTTCTGCGATCTGTACCATCACAAGGCTAAGAGGCTTGAGACGCTGCCGCACTACAGGAGGAGCCTCTGCTCCTTGGATAACTTGTACTGCTGGACGCAGTTATGTAAGTCATATTGGTCTATCTGTAGACTTTTTGAACATTTGTTTTACAACGGACTACACCTTGTCTTCTATTGTAACACCGATTTGGGGCTCTTTTGCTTTGTTTTTTCCGCGAGCCCGCCGGCGTGTCAGGACTTCTATGGGAAATTTGCTTTTGGCCATACAGCTCAATGACTCTGGTTCTCTATCTGTTCTCTGGACATTTATATTTTACCATACTATTTTTTGTATTTTTTTGTATTTTTTGTTTTTATTTCTGTAATGTGCACGAACTTCTCTACCTAGCGTGACACCGTTGTGTATGGACTGGAATATTCATCCTGCACATCTCGGTTCCAGCTGTTGTTTATATGTTTAACACGCATTGTATACAGGGCCATCTTTTCCATTGGGCACGATGGGCAGCTGCCCGGGGGCCCCACGAGCAAGGGGGCCCCATATGCACGGCTCTTATTGAGAATTAATAATCCTGCAAAAGAAAAAAACCTGCAAAAGAAGCCTTCAAGGGTCACTGAGCAAGTACATCTATCTATCTCTATCTCTATATATCTATATCTGTATACATCTATATATCTATATCTATATCTATTTCTAGGGGCCCCGGTGCACTGCTTTGCCTGGGGGCCCATAATGTTGTTAAGATGGCCCTGTTTCCTCTCCCCCCCCGGGAGGGTAGGGATTCCCTCCTATTTATTTGCAGGTTCGCTCATCGGCTGCTCTATACATCCACAACCCACCCTCTTTGTTTTTCCATTGTTGTTCCAACATTTGCCTATCCAGCAGCAGGAAGGGCCACAACTGATGTGTCTGTGGTCCAATAACAATAAAATATAAGTTGGAAAAAAAGGTTAGATTCAAGTTTTTAAGTGGTTAAAACAATGCAAAACAATGCACCTGCTGAGAGCTAAAACACGACAGAAAGCAGGAAACTGCTGCAAATTGTCTGACTGTGTCTTTTAGGACACAGCAAAATGAAATGCAGACTAGTAGAACAAAGACTGGAAAGCTGCTTTTTGATGATTAATCCCTAGTTATTATCATTCCAATTGCAGTTCCCAAACACAGCCGGATACCTTTAGAGTTTATTTTGATTTTGGGAATCGGCAAGGAGAAGGGGCGTATTCACATCACATTGAGGTCCCCACCAGGGTGTGTCCAGCTCTTCCACAGCACTGAGCCATCCCATTCCTCTCTCCTAAAAACACTCCTTTAATGCCACACACACCTGCCACTGGTATGTGCACCATATAAGGGGTATTAAATCATCATCATCATCATTTATTTATATAGCTCCCCTAATTCCACAGCGCTGTACAGAGAACTCATTCACATCAGTCCCTGCCCCATTGGGGCTTACAGTCTAAATTTCCTAACACACACACACACAGACTAGGGTCAATTTGATAGCAGCCAATTAACCTATTAGTATGTTTTTGGAGTGTGGGAGGAAACCCACGCAAACACGGGGAGAACATACAAACTCCACACAGATAAGGCCATGGTCGGGAATCAAATTCATGACAGTGCTGTGAGGCAGAGGTGCTAACCACTAAGCCACCATGCTGCCCCACAATTTGCTATTCCACAGAGCTCTCTCTTAGCTGAATACCTTTCAACTGTCCTGGCCTCTGGACAAAAACCTGATCCGCAGGACAGTCCCTTCAAATAGGGACTGTCCTAATTTGAGACATTTGGGTGCTGTGTGTCTCTATCAGGCGCCAACAGTATCAAACATCGTCAGCCTGGACTGGCATGATGACAAGAGGAGTCGGCAGGCGGTTCATATAGGGCTAATAATGCGGCCTACTTATATATCAGGCCAGGCACTGATTAAAGGTTCAGCTTGCCCTAGGCTAATACACTTGTAGCGCCTCGCAGCATTCATGCGAGTCTAATATGCGGTAGGTAAAAAACAAACTCGTCCTTAATTTAAAATACGGGTCACTGCTTTCAAAACTCAGCTCCACTTTGCTTTTTAAAATGGCTATGGCTAACTTTGTCACTTCTTTAGTTTTCATTAAAATTAGAACTGTATAGCAGAAAAGGGGCGTGAATGAGCGCTACTGAGGGTGAAGATATGAAGGGGCTGTCACTGTCCTTGTCTCGCTGTGACAGGCTGGACCACCTATGCCACTCATTTTGTTGTTGCTGGGAACCAACTGGGCTTACTTTGCCACCGTTCCCTTTCTTTATTCCAATTGCGCCCTCGCCCTAGTAAGAGGGACTTACAGTGCTGCAACCACTGGACTCCTTAACGACATCCAGAACCACGTTCCTTCTGGGTAACTCTCATGCTAGTGTACCCCCTTGTTAGTGCACCCTAGCTGGTAACCCTGACCTCTTCCTATAGGTCAGGGTTGCTGTGGATGGTTCCACCCTGTCCCATCACTCTGGCCAGAGCTGTTGGGTAGCAGGCAGAGTGGTGGTACTGGAAAGCTTGGTCCAAACCTCAGAACAGCTGGAAACGGATGAGATTTGGGTCTAATCTGTAGGTCACAAGAAATACAGCAGAGAAGAACTTTTCAAAGCAGGATCTTGAAGCAAGTGATGTTTATTTAGCTCAAGTGTCCTGATAAGGACAGTTCACACTGGTTGAAGGTACCAGTGATCAGAAAGTCAGATGGAACAATAATGATACATTTCAGTACAAACCAGTGATGTTTTATACAGTTTTATACAGTCTAACAGGAGGTAAGCCAGTCCCCTGAACTCTTTGCTGGCCCCAAGAAGTCTGAGTTATTTCTAGTATCAGAATGCAATATATTTCCCCAAACATGGATTTAAATGCAATGCAAAGGTAACAAAATTTACACTAAACTGCTATATCCCAAAACCTTCTGTGTGCATTATTTGGACAGGATCTGAGATGCAGCATACAAGCCACATCTGCTGTATATACACGTGTTGGCCATTGAGATGAAAAGGTCTAATTAACATGAGGTACTTTCTTTAGAAAAGTTATACAAATCCAATAGTGACATCCTGTCTCAGAAGTTACTAATCAATACCTCAGAAATGAAGGCATTTCCTGTACAAAGTGCCACACGATATAATAAAATAAGTACATTTAAAAAAAAACAGTATCAAGAATCAGTACATTTGCAACGATATAAATTGGCACACTGTGCTAATAATTTAAACATATTATTACAATAAGTTATTTATAAGTGATCCAGCCACACTTGCCGATTCACTTATCCTCGAGCGCCCTACTAAACTCTTCCTCTTTCTTTCATGTTTTCTTATGTACTTTGGATGACATCCCAATCGGGATAGCTATGTCCCGATTTTCTTATATTATAAGATGAGTTTCAGTTTCCTTCTCCTCTTCTACCCAGGGGCAATCGCAGGATTTGTAGAGAGGGGTTTTCACACCACACCGCCAATGGGCGTGACTAGCATGCATGGGGGTGTGGCTATAATTTTAGACAGAGCTTGGTTGCTCTCCAATTCTTCCTATCCCCATAATATACATGGACAATGCTGCATGCACTCTTTTCAAGCAGAGCTGTGTAAAGCGGGAGCAGGGTCCAGCCACCTCAATTATACAGTGCCCCAGGCTTGGAGGGGGGTTTCCAGGCACTATGACCCCCGCCCCCCTCGGTTTGCCTATGTTACCCCTCGCAAAGGATAAAGCTTTACACCCAAGGCTGAAGTCTAATCATCCTATTGGATAATCAGACCCTGCATCTGGCCCTCCGTTGTGGGGACATGGGTGGGAACTTCATAACTCAAGTTAGTGAAAGCAAACGGGTGGGGCTAATTTTTCAAAATAATCACTATAAAGGTGATATGCGGCTTTAATTGTCTTTTTTTTTTGCATAAAATTTTTGCAAAGGAGGATTTAATTAGTGTGATTCCATCATGCTATTATAAATAGTCATGAGGATGGGAAAGTGTCTACACTGTCAGTAGTGTCCTTATGTTCTGTTAAACATATTTTGTATTCATTACTGTAAAAAAAAGCTGTTCATATCATGTGTCGTTCTGAAGCAGTTAACATTTCGGAATGACTTCAGTGTAAAATGACTATGAGAGGAGTTAATTGCAACCCAGATCTTATTTCCAAGATTCCTTTGAAGTAGGCAATAAATATTTGTTATCAGATGGGGTCTATCGTTCTCTTTTTATGTAGCTACATGCCTTATGCTAATTCCATTAATTATCATCTCCAGTGTGTAATTAAGTGACATGGCAAAACTCCTGCTGTTAGAAGATATACCACGCTAGAAAATGCCAATGTTATATTCAATAAAGAAAATAAATCTGTACTTTGCTTATATGTTACACCTACATTTGATTATATGTGGACCTACATTTGATAACAATAACAGATTTATTAATAAGTGATGAGAATGTAAATGGTCTGCAGAATGGTAAAATAGTAAACTGTACCTAGTTGTTCAACCTATATAGCCCAACAACCAGCACATATGTCCAGGGGCATTTAGCTCCCTACTAACCCGTAATGTGGTACTTGATCATCTTCATCATCATCATTTATTTCTATAGCGAAACTAATTCCGCAGCGCTGTACAGAGAACTCACTCACATCAGTTCCTGCCCCATTGGAACTTACAGTCTAAATTCCTAATGCACACACACACACACACACACACCAAAGTTAATTTTGTCAGCAGCCAATTAACCTACCAGTATGTTTTTTGGAGTGTGATAATAAACCAGAGCACCCGGAGGAAACCCACGCACACACGGGGAGAACACTCCACTCCAACTCCACACAGATAAGACCATGGTCAGGAATCAAACTTATGACTCCAGTGCTGTGAGGCAGAAGTGCTAATTACTAACCCACCATGCTGCTCATACTTGTGCAATAATATCTCCAAAAACTTCCCCTTCTGGAGGCGGGACGGGGGGGGGGGGGGGTGGCTGGTGGAGGGGGGGTTGCTGTGCAATGGCGTCATCATCAGTGGAGGACGGGGTGATGGCGCAAATTACATCATCAAGTTCCCCCTTTACCCACTTCAATAGCAAAGCCCTGCTCTTCCAGGAGTCCAGGAGACTTACAGCAATTCTTTAGTTTCCCAGACATTGGTCCAGTAACCTATATGTACTGCTGCCATTATCTCCGTTACAGAAGTTAGCAGTAGGATGCTGCCGGGGAGAAGGAGGGGAAATCATGTTTGTTTGTTTGAGGCCTGGCTAGTGTCCCCTGTTAAGTAGGGGGATTTATCTTAAACTGTGACCCAGCCAGGCAATGATTGCAGGTAGGGTTACAGAGAAACTGTACTGTACAGCAACTGTTACTAAACTGTTTTATTCTAAAAATAAATAGAATAAATGGAGAGTAAGCAGAAAATATGGCAGAGAGGGCAGTTGCTCTGGGCCCCAGTTTCAAAGGGACCCTCTGGACCAGGATTTCCTTTGATCTCAGAGTTGTATTTTACTATACCTATCAATATATATATATATATATATATATATATATATATATATATATATATATATAGACTGTATATTTTAATTTGGATTGTTAATGTGGTTTTTTTTTTTTCTTCATATTAGTGATAGGATTATTCATATTTGATGAAGCTGGACGGGACCCTTCTTGTTTTCAGCTATGGGCCCTTTCATTTATAGCCCCATGGGAAAGTGATAATTTCTAAGTGATTAAACTTGCAGCCTTTGTGTGTATCGGTTGCTCCCTATGTGTCACAATGAATTCAGTTCTGGAGAACAAGTGTCACCCACCCATAGTGAGCTAAATGTTATTTTAATTTGTTTCCCTGCAGGGTTTGGTCTGCTAGGAGGCGTTGGTCTACCTGTAGGGGACATGCGGTTACTCTGGCTCTGGCTTGTTGACCTTACAGCCATTAGTTGTGTTTAAGCCTCGGTATGAAGATTGCTGGACACATTCTGCTGGTTGTTCATTACTGTAGCTTTGGAGAGAGAATAATTTCTTATAGAACACTCCCTGATGTATGTTTGTAAGGCTTATTATTATTATTATTATTATTATTATTAATAATAATAATAATAATAATAATAAATAAGGCTTATTTACAAATATATAAAAGTGCAAATGCATTTTTGTATAGTCATATGCCTACTTTGCACAAATGCACCCATTTATATGAGTCAGCACATGGATTTCTGGGAGAAGATAGCAGTCTAGCCGACCGATGTTGTGAATCTACAAACCCCAGCAAGATTTGCCAGTAGATACCTGCCAATAGCCGACAGGGTATGCTGGGACTTGTAGTTTCACAACAGCTGGAAAGCCACGGGTTGGCCAGGTCTGCTTTAAGGTGTTTTTAGGGAGGACACAGTTTTGGCATAATGTCGCTTTTGAAAGCCATTAATGGGTAATATAAACTGACGCAATCGGGAATATATATGTTTTCCAATTTCCGCTGTCTAGAAGCTGCCACAATGACAGCACAGTGTTGTCCTATGATAGTGGTAATGTTCTGCATTAATCATCCTTTTTTTTTTTTTAAAGCCAGGCCTTAAAAAAAAAACGATTTCGTTCTTACTAAGGCAGATATTTATTAAACAGGAAAAAAACATTTTTGGATTTAAAGCTTCTCCTTATGTACCAAAACACCTGGGTCTTTGGTAAATCGCCCACTATCACTTTTTTCCGGGGCTCTCTGGGAAAAATGTAAAAAAGAACAACAGAGGTACAAGTACCTCCGCTGCCTCAGTTCAAGAAAAAATGCTTTATTACTTTAGCATTTTTTTTCACAATTTAAATATATATAGAAAAAAAATTTTTTTTTTTTTTATTTTTTTTTTACGTCTTTGTTCCTACTTTTATTTTTATATGGAAAGTGGAACTTATAGCCCACATCTCGGATTCCAATTTCAACATGCACCATAATCCAGCAAAGCCAGCTGCCAGCCAGTATCACTCAGCTACCCTGGCGAAATTTTCATGGTATGTGATAAGCAGCGATAGGTAATCCATGTTATCGCCACTCCATGATACTTAGAGGCCTAAGTGACATGGAATGTGGAATGAACATTCATAGAAATATGGCAGCTTGTACAGGATTTTCTGAGAAAACTGACTGTACATTTCACCCTCTTTATTTTAGATCAAGTCTCTCTTACAAACACTACATGTTCTTACTAGAGATAGCCACCAGCCCCTCCCCTCCCAGTCCATTGTAGACTCTTCCACTTTCTACATGACCGGTCATCCAGCTTCATATATTCACTTTACTTTCCTCCCTATCAGTTTCCCTATTCTTTCAGTGTACAGCTAATTCTTCTAAGCATCTTTTAATCTTCTCCCTTTGTATCTTCCTAGAGATCGTTTTCACCTGGACCTCTGTACGGCTAATTGTTATTACTACTTTATACTACATTGGGTTACACCGTAATTGTGTGACAAATAATTCATACTCTGACCAGGAAACAATGCTTGTCACAATGTATGGATCGTAGTTTTATGTTATTTCTTTACACGTTTTTGTTATGACTGATAAGGAATGTGTATGATTTATGGTATATCAAACTATGGATATGAATTTTAAATACCTAAAGCTTTTTCATAATGTTTTAACACATACATAATGTCTGACAATTAAAAAGAAACTATGTATCAATAATGACACCGTCATTGTCTGGTGTAAAGCACAATTGCAGGTATAAAAGTTTGCACAGTATATAAGTATTTGTTATAATATAATCTTATGTAGCTATTATGATCTGACCTCAAAAAAGATGCACATGGTAGTAAGATGTAAGAAACAGAGAGGACACAAGAGGGTAAATAAGTCCAACATTCTAAAAAGGAAAAGTGGAGTTGTTGCTAATAGCAACCAATCAGATTCTAACTATCATTTATTGAGTACATTCTAGAATGTGATCGCTAGAATCTTAATGGTTGCTATGGGCAACACCTCCACTTTTCCTTTTTAGAAGCTTTGATACATTTACCCCAAGGCCACTATTTGCGGTTGTCCCTATTTATCAAATTGTGAAAAGCCCAATTGCTACTGGAATTGGACGCTTTCCCCAGCAATAGGTATTGTTTTGGCTTTGTCCTCTATATGACGGGGGTCACTGTTAATGTTATGTATCCCCCATACTATTTATCGTTGCAGTATCTGTTCTGGTAAATAGATTATTTTTTTCTGTCTGGATCTGTTTGGATGAGCTCAGCACACATAGCATCCAGTCCAGTAAGTTATAGAGGTGCTGGCCCAACGGTATCCTCGAATGGCCCTTCTTGGCCTCCCATAGTCAGGGATCCAGGTCCCTGCTGGGACTGAGGGACTTTGATGCTCTTTGTTATGATACAAAAAAAAAAAAAGTTAGGGTGGGCATTGGGGCAATGGGTGTCAAATGCCCATGGGCCCAGATGGGGTATGGTGATCACGGGTCATTTGTATCTGTTGTGGAACTATACGCACCAGCAAGCCATGCCAGTAAATATTGGATTAAAAAGTTTATTTTCTTCTGCTAATTCCTTGTGGTCAAAAATCCAATCTATTGTTTATTATCATTACTTAACTTTGCCTTCAGGATAATCATTGCCCACCGTGTGTTTATAAAAGTATACGTAAAAGCTATTACAAATGCCAATGTATTATGAATAGTTTCACAAACACAGACTGACCTAATTTATTACAGACACACAGTTGCCAACTGTCCAGTTATAAACATTTTATCCATTCTGGAATTTTTTTGTCCCAAATTAGGAGACCTCCCGAACTCCCAAGAGAGAGCAGGCAATTCTTCTGTAGAGGTGCTCACATGCCTGCAAGGGGTGGGGTACGCGCAGCTGATGGTGATAAATCAGACGCTGAGAACACCTACATAATAAACCCGATTTCAGAAGAAAACAACATGAATATACACAAACTTACCTGATCAGCGACTGTCCACATAAACAATCTTAGCAGAACACAGTCAGGAGGTTCTTCCGAATGCACAGGTGTCCGGCAGTAGTGTCTGACGTCAGTGCGCCCTCAATTAATTTTTATTTAAAGCGGCAATGTCAGGACCACGCAGGTTAACTGTTGAGAGGGGTCCTGACATTGCCGCTTTAAATAAAAATTAATTGAGGGCGCACTGACGTCAGACACTACTGCCGGACACCTGTGCATTCGGAAGAACCTCCTGTCAGTGTTTTGCTAGGATCGGATATGTGGACAGTCGCTGATCAGGTAAGTCTGTGTATATTCTTGTCGCTTGCTTCTCAAATCGGGTTTATTTTGTAGGTGTCCTCAGTGTCGGATTTATCAGCATCGGTGAAGAGACTACCAATGCCTGCAAAATGGGACATGACGACATGAAGCAAAATGCACCACCAATTTCTAAGAATGAATATCAGAGAATGCTTATTATATCATACTTGCCTACTCTCTTCCCGCACTTACCCTTTGGACCTTTCCTCTGTAGGGGCCATGAGGCTAAATCGGCAGTATTTTGGACAAAAAAGTAAAATCTAATGAAAGGGGTGGTTCTCAAGTGACAGAAGGTTGGATTTGATTTGGCATTTATACTTTGCATTTCTTATTGCTTTGCATGTGGAAGCCCTGCTGGAGAAAGCTGGCAAATCTCTCAGCACTGAGAAAGCCCTTGATACGAGTTTTGGCCAGAGATAGGGCTTTTCTCTAAATAATAAATAGACCCCTTAGTCAAAGTATATATAAATACTGGTCCAAAGGTCTGCAATGCTATGTTAGGTATTGGTTAGTTATGGAAACACCTTCCTTCTTCAATGGCTCTATCCTACACCAATGAATTTGCAGCTACCATGTTAAGCTCTCCTAACCTTTCAGAACTATAGACAGACAGAGATTATTGACAAAAGAAGGCAGATTATCTTGGCCTCAAATACCAAAAATATAGATAAAAACATCAGTTCGTTGGTTGACATTTTACTTGTGTTCACATTCGTGCCCTGAAGGGAAGAATTTGGAGGAGATTTTGGAAGTTACAGTTGATGCTGATAGGTGGGTGTGAGGTCACATGATATATACGTGATCACGTGACGAGATGTAATAGCAGACTCTAATGTCTATATTAGTAACTCATTTTTTTTTATAAGATTCTGTTCATGAAGATATGGGTGGAATTGAGTCCAGGATTGGCTTGGTTTTATTACTGTCTGAATAAACCGAATTGTTCCTGTCACATTTATTTAAGCTAAAATGGAAAAGCCTTTGAGAAAAATGCATTAATAGGGCACTGAAACAGCGAGATTTGACAGCCCGAGTACAGATGCTGTGTGTACTATAATACATAACAGAATCACCTCAGTGTTTGAACTATGACTGATTCAAACGCTGTCTGTTAGTTAATTACTTTTGTGAAGGCACGTCAGCTTACATTAGCAATGTTTATCAAATAAAACATTACAGGACAGTCGCTTTTAGACTAATGCAGCTGTGATTGTACATTAAACACTCAGGTTTATTTCAATGTAAAAAAAACAAACAAAACACAATTCCTCAATTTAAATCATGTTTTACACTTATAATTTATTGATTTTCAAAATGTTAAATTTCAAATATTGAATTGTACAATGTAACTTTTTCCCATTAGCCTACATAAACGTTATTTTTATATACACGTTCACATATCTCCCAATTTTTGTGCTTGGGTGATCGGGTCCAATTTGATGCTGCCTTGTGAGGCACACACAAGTAGGGGGCGTGTTCATGCATCACAGGTTCCGCCCCATCTCCTCCCCTAAAACCATCCACTAATTGCCACATGTACCTGTTCACCGTCCACTCCAGTGGAAAAAAACAGGATGAGGGGAGAAAGTGTAAGGGGGCGGGTCCTCCCGGTCACACCCCCCATCCACAGCCATTTAAAGACAGCCAACAAATGTAATTGTTTTACTGAAAGGCAGAGCCCCGAAAAAAACAGATGCACATAGCAGGGGCCCCCTTAGGTAATATTTATCACTGCAATCCGTGTTAAATAGGCTTCTCCATGCTTGCTATGGCAAATTTCTTTGCCAGCAGGCACTACAGGGAGTGATGGCATGGCGGTAGCCCTTGATAGATAGCAAGAAGGCCTATCTCCAGCGAAAACACCAGTTTAGGGCTTTTCTCCCATTAATCAGGGATGGGCTCCAATGGGGCTTACAGTCTAAATTCCCTGACGGGAGTGCGTTCTCTGTACTCTGTACAGCGCTGCCGAATTAGTGGCGCTATATAAATAGCTGATGATGAATATTTTTAGACATATACAAATATTTACAGTAGACACACACAAATGGAAAATAAAAATATATGGCTAAAATTCCTTATGATGGTTCGTGGTTTGCTACACACTGCACCTGACTGCTACCCCATTACAATTATCTAAGCTACAGAGGGTGAGCAAGCGTAATGTGGAACCATGCAAAGGGTTTCTGCAGATTAGGAAGTGAACACAGAAATATATTCACTGGTTTTGAATACCAATCACATTTTTCTGCATACTGGGCAACTACTAAACACTTCTATAGGTACAGAAATAACGCTAAAGACCTAGGGCAAGTTTTTGCCTGTACAATACAGACTGCAAATGCCAGTGCCATATGTTTCCAAGGTGATAAGCTTTTCATTTTTTTGCAGAAGACTTCTGAAATAGAGCATTACATGGATTAATCCTCCCTGGAGAAGGCAGCGTCTTGGAGTAATTTCCGTACATTTACATGCAATAATTAGTCTGTTGATATTTTCACTGGTTTTTTCGTCTACTCGAATCAGATCCAGACTGGAACAAGAGGGTTCTGTGCATCTGCTTATCAGGAATGTGAAGTATCACTCTGAGACAGATAGACAGATGAATCTATGTATATATATATATATATATATATATATATCAATCAATCGGCATCAACATTAAATGCCCCTTGTGCCGTCAAAACAGCTCTGACCTGTCAAGGCATAGATTCCACAAGACCTCTGAAGGTGACCTGTGGTATCTGGCACCAAGATGTTAGCACACACTTGCCTACTCCCCCGGAATTTCCGGAAAGGCTCACAAATTTCTGGAAGTCCTCCCGGACTCCCGGAAGAGCAGGCAAACCTCCCGGACCCTGTAAAATTCTGACATTCACGGCATTGAATAGCGTGGGGCTTAATCACGACATTAAGGCTATAATGACGTAATGACGTTGCCAAGCCCCCTCCTACCCTCTGTCACATGATCTGTACTCCGATCTCCCAGAGTACAGATTTAAAAAGTAGGCAAGTATGTGTTAGCAGCGTATCCTATAAGTCCTGTAAGTTGCCAGGTGGGGCCTCCATGGCTCTGATTTGATTCTCCAGCACATCCGACAGATGTTTAATATGGTTGATAACTGGAGAATTTGGAGGATAAGTCAACACTTTGAACTATTTGTCATGTTCCTCAAACAATTCCTGAACAGTTTTTGCAGAGTGGCAGAGCGCATTATCCTGCTGAAAGAGGCCACTGCCATCAGGGTTGCCATTAAGGGTTGTACTTAGTTTAGGTAGGTGGTAGGTGTCAAAGTAACATCCCCATGAACGCCAGGAACAAGCAGAACATTGCCCAGAGCACCACACTGCCTGACGCTCACGTGTCCATTGTAGGTGCTTTTCGGCTACGCAGCCCCATAGGCAGCAAGCTGCGATGCACTGTGTGTTCTGACACCTCTCTATCTTGGCCAGCATTAACTTTTTCAGCTATTTGTGCTACAGTAGCTCTTCTGTGGGAGTCCGAGGATGTACTGTCCCATGGAGGCTGAAATCTACCAGACAGGAACTCAGGAGAGTCCTGTGTTTGTGAGAATGAGCGAGAGATCCAAGTCTGTTAGAGTGGCCAGTCGGAGGCTTTCCCGCCCCTGAGGAGCTTTAACCACACAAGTGACCGCAGTGACTGAGGCGCCACTCAGTCGGTGTATCCTTGTGTGTTAGGCCCCGACGGTGACAGCGGTACGAGGACTGAAGAAGTGAGCTAGCGCTCCCTGAGGGGGAAAAGTTTGATATTTTCTTTAAGCCAATGTTATATTGCTTCACGGTCGCTCATAATTAAGCTAATTTATTTCCAGAAAAGAGCAGAAAACCAGAGACAGTGCTCCAAAGAGAGAGATTTACACAACAGCCTGTGTAGGAAGGACAAGGTATACACATCCGTGCACAAATGGGGAAAGTACCCATGTTTGGCATCAGTGTGCCTAATTATATGTGCTGCAATCCAGTGGATGTCTGAGATAGTCATAGTAATTAAGGTGAAATAGATAAAACCTCTGTGCTGCTAGCAGTTTACGGTGACTCCACAGCAGACATGTCAAACTCGTAACCCCAACTGGGCCAAATAGTCAAAGTCTAAGATTGAGAAAAAGAAAAAAATCTTGTATGCATTTTAGAAGGTATATTAGCAAGAGAAAAGAAAAATAAAGTTTAATGTTTTTTTCTCAATGCTTGTCACTGTTCCCTCCATCATGCTGCTTTTACTCCCTTTCACCTATTTCACACTGTTCCCTCCATCATGCTGCTTTTACTCCCTTTCACCTGTTTCACACTGTTCCCTCCATCATGCTGCTTTTACTCCCTTTCACCTGTTTCACACTGTTCCCTCCATCATGCTGCTTTTACTCCCTTTCACCTGTTTCACACTGTTCCCTCCATCATGCTGCTTTTACTCCCTTTCACCTGTTTCACACTGTTCCCTCCATCATGCTGCTTTTACTCCCTTTCACCTGTTTCACACTGTTCCCTCCATCATGTTGCTTTTACTCCCTTTCACCTGTTTCACACTGTTCCCTCCATCATGCTGCTTTTACTCCCTTTCACCTGTTTCACACTGTTCCCTCCATCATGCTGCTTTTACTCCTTTTCACCTGTTTCACACTGTGCCCTCCATTTTGCTGCTTTTACTCCTTTTCACCTGTTTCACACTGTTCCCTCCATCATGCTGCTTTTACTCCCTTTCACCTGTTTCACACTGTTCCCTCCATCATGCTGCTTTTACTCCTTTTCACCTGTTTCACACTGTTCCCTCCATCATGCTGCTTTTACTCCCTTTCACCTGTTTCACACTGTTCCCTCCATCATGCTGCTTTTACTCCCTTTCACCTGTTTCACACTGTGCCCTCCATTTTGCTGCTTTTACTCCTTTTCACCTGTTTCACACTGTTCCCTCCATCATGCTGCTTTTACTCCCTTTCACCTGTTTCACACTGTTCCCTCCATCATGCTGCTTTTACTCCCTTTCACCTGTTTCACACTGTTCCCTCCATCATGCTGCTTTTACTCCCTTTCACCTGTTTCACACTGTTCCCTCCATCATGCTGCTTTTACTCCCTTTCACCTGTTTCACACTGTGTCCTCCATCATGCTGCTTTTACTCCCTTTTCTGTCTCCTCTGTTTCACACTGTGCCCTCCTTTCTGCTTTTGCTCCCCTTTATCTGTGTCCCCTGTTTCACACTGTACTCTCCATGCTGCTTTTGCTCTCGTTCACCTGTCTCCCGTCTCACACTGTGCCCTCCATTATGCTGTTTTTGTTCCCCTTCACTTACTTTTCAATTGCCTTCTTTCTTCTCTTCTTTTTGTGGCTGCTACCTGGCCAATCCGCACACGACTTAATGAAGTCACTTGTTTTCCGGTGAATTGATTATTGACCAGTTCAGCCCACAGAATGACCGCCTTTCAGTTAGCAAATGAAATAATTTAGTCTATAAATGATACATTACACATACTGTTAGGACAACATACAAAATTCCTTCCTGTATCACTGGGCTTGTGTGACATGAATCATCGAGCTGTTGGTATTCTCACATATTACACCTCATTGAAGCTTTGAATAGACACTAATTCACACTGACTCATCCCAGTCCATGATCAAAGTGCCGTATGACGCTCACACAGGACTGACTTAAATAGGACAGATTGATGCTAAGAGGGGGCTGGTCAGTAGATGACATTTATCGTACTAATAGAAATGTATCAGCTACATAATAAACTTATGTAAAAGCTGACCCGACATGACATCTGACTAGAAAACTGAATACATGGATTTCATTTGTGCACTTTCAAATCTCTTTCTATATTGAATTGTAAGGATTGCACTGCTGGCCAATCAGGTACAGAAGACATCGGCCATTTCTTGTTTTTAAGTGAAAAAAAAATGCTCTGAATAATCAAAATGTTTTTTATGGTCACATTGCTTTGCACTGAAACAGCTGAATGGCAGAATATTGTGATTGGCTGGAACAATCGCCAGCAATGTGGCACACCTGGTTGAAGAAGGCACCCCAGGATTTAGGTGGGGAGCGGTTTACTGGAGGAAGTTTATTCAACTGAGGAAAGAGATAATTGGGCTGACTGCTATCAATACAACGTCCTCTGTCACTGTCTGTTGTACCTGCTTAGTTTGGTGTCCCATATGTGTGGAAAATTGGCCACAAATCTGGTTGCTCAGCAACTGGGTCTTACAACTAGATTGCAAGTATGTGGCCATCATAACTGCATTAAACATTTAGCACACTTTAATCTGTTAATGTCCTCAGATTTTTAACCCCTTTGCTCTTTGTAAATTAGAATTTGAATTTGCTTTGATTTAGAAATCACAGACAGTGAATAACACGATGGGGACAAAACAATTATATTACATGTTTATCATACTTTTAACATTTTTTAATGTCAATGTATGTTTTAGTTAATGAAAAAGGAGGTGTGAACCTGTATCTAATGCAAGTTATCCACTAACGCGGTTATTCAATTAGATGAGCTGCCATTGGACAATTTGCATACAAATGGGTGTGGTCTTATTATGTGGGGCATGGTCACATCAGATGGGGTCTTACCACACCCACAGCGGTGTTTCTAATGCTTCCGATGCACAAAGACCTCCCCTAACCCGCCTCCTCTCCTCAAAAAAGACACAGGAATTGCTGTGCCTCAATGTGAGGTGTGAGCGGACCTCCTCACCATGTATATACCTCTTCACATTCCCATAAGTCTCGGCAGCAGGGGATAGTCCCCTCAAATATGTATTGTCCGGCCTAAATTGCTCCCAATTTAGTTGGAAGAATGGTTACCTATTTGCACTGACCAGTTCAAAGCTAATTATAGCAGTAGTGTATGAGACATCATGATTCAATTATGATTCTATGTCCAGTGGCGCACGCAGGAGGGGGGGGGGGGGGTTTCTGAGTCTCTAGAAACCCCCCCTGCGCTAACTTAGTGGCCACTGTCCTATACAGCAGCCGCGGCGCTGTCAAAGAAGCGTCCGCGAAGGTGCTGTAGTTGGTTTTTTTTTTTTTTTTGGGTCGGGGGGGAAACCCACCCCCAACAATCCTCCGTGCGCCCCTGATGTCATATCTTGGAGAGAGACAATAAAATAATTGAAGAGGACCTGTCACGCACCCACAGTGACAGCGTCCATTTTGTGATCTCCACCAGTAAGCAGACTATCATTGTGTAAGGAACTGGATATATCACTGGGGGCAATGTCTGACTGATATTCATGAGGTGCCTGTTCCTAGCAAATTCATAGGTGTCACTCTCTGAATATTAATTCAGCCCATAAAATGGATGCCTTCACTTTGTATTGGTGAATGGTTCACTTTAAGAAATCTACTTCATGAATAATAAACTATTCCTGTGTGGAGGGTAGGGGCTGGCTGGCAAATTTGGCCGAGGGGTGGCAAAACTTGGCTCAGCAGCCTATTGACCAAGCCCAAGGTAGCCCACTATGGGAAAGGCCCAGGGAGCAGATACCCCTCTGTAGCCATAGTTTCCTACTCTCCCGGAATGTCCGGGAGACTCCCAAATCTCTGGGAGTCCTCCCGGACTCCAGGGAGACCAGGCAATTCTCCTGAAACCCGGCCGCCTCAGTAAATTAAACAGAGGGTCGGGGCTTAGTGACGCCGTGCCTGTGTCATCGTTGCTCCGCCCCCTGTTTTTATTGGTCCGAAATAGTGATAACCCTTTTGGGGGTGGGGCTAATGAAATGATTCTTCAAGCCCCATCCCCACACACCCACCTGCCCCCCCAGACCTCCAGGGAAACAATTTGCCTATGTTGGCATGTATGAAGTAATATAATTGTAGTTCATAAATTCACCAATCCCAAATAAACGCATTCGCATCAACAACAATAAAAGCCAAAAACACTGCACTTGACAGAGACGAGACCAAAGACAAGCAGCACACTATACTGCAGAAATCTGTAATATTAAAATATGTTTTTCTTCCATTTATATTTTACCTGCATACATATAAAAAAATTGTAAGCTAGAGAAGAAATGCCACTTGCTAAAATTTCAAGGATTTTCACAATTTCCACTCACACAACCCCCTAGATATCCAGTGCATCCCTAGCACAGAAAGTCTGATTAATGCCATATGACGTGCTCTGAACTTTCCGTTCAGCTGTGTTCTGCGGGACTTCAGCCCTACTGGCAATGCGAGTCATGTGGCCTGCAGATATCACCACTGATAAGGATCAGAAAAATAAACAGTGACATTGTTCAGCCAGCCAATTACGTCTCTTCTTCATTGTTCTGCTATAATAGACACAGCACTCAAGCATAATTATAAGGAAGGCGAATATGACCAGAACCCAAATTCCTCGGGTCCAGTGACACATATCTATAATTAGATGCTTGGTGAAAAAAAAAAATATATAACACATTGAGAAATATGCAGAAGGGTTTAAAGAAGGATCACAATGTAGCTACCACAATTATATTCTATCTATCGATCTATCTATCTCATATCTATCTAATGTCTGTCTATCTATCTGTCTCATATCTATCTATCTGTCTCATATCTATCTATCTCTCTCTCTCTCATATCTATCTCATATCTATCTCTCTCTCATATCTATCTATCTATCTCTCTATCTATCTCATATATATCTATCTGTCTCATATCTCTCTCTCTCTCTCTCTCTCTCTCTCTCATATCTATCTATCTCTCTATCTATCTCATATATATCTATCTGTCTCATATCTATCTATCTATCTATCTCTCTCTCTCATATCTATCTATCTATCTCTCATATCTATCTATCTCTCATATCTATCTATCTCTCTCTCATATCTATCTCTCTCTCATATCTATCTATCTATCTATCTATCTATCTATCTATCTATCTATCTATCTATCTCTCTCTCTCATATCTATCTGTCTCTCTCCCTCTCATATCTATCTTTCTATCTATCTATCTCTCATATCTCTCATATCTATCTATCTATCTATCTATCTATCTCCAGTCTTGGTACATGTTGCCATGTGTTACACTGTCACATTACAATATCTTTTTGCTTTGTAGCAGAAAATATTGTGACAGTACTTACACCAGAGGACACATTCTTTCATCGAGCTAAGTATCAAGTCCTCCCAAGACACACAAAAGATATTCGCAATGCTCTTCTTACACCAGTAGACTACAGGGCCAAGGATGGCTTGTGGATGGAATGACTTCAGCTGCTGCAGAACCTCACATTTCCAATATCACTTAGTCATGTAAATCCATGCATAAAAATTAACAAAGAAAGGAGTGGTGATCGATAGGCAATGAGTCATTTTTTTCAAAGAGGATCTGCAGCAGCTCTTTTCTATGTGACATTGGCTTCTAGAGTGAACTGTTGTTTTTCAATATAACCCATAAATGACACCTGACTGTGTATTCAACTCAACAGCTAGCATGATGTCATGAGGATGTATATATATATAAATGTGATTTAGATACATAGTATTTAGTGAGATTTAGATTGCATATATATATATATATATATATATATATATATATATATATATATATATATATATATATATACTTAATATTTTCTCCAGAAACAGCCTATGTTAGTAGACGACCCATTGTGAAGTATTCACACATACTAACAAGCACAGCTACTGGTTAGACATACACAGTCACAATGGGTGGTAGTCAGCATTGTGGTAAACAATTTATTTACACATGTCACATTGTGAATTACCTTACTCAACATAATGATACATTCTACATAGAAAACAGCAAGACAGGTGCTTCAAAATGCCCCCCTCTGATCTTGGGGCTTTTAGGGGGGGTACACACACTAAAGAGGGGATATTTTGCTGGTCAACTCACCCATTCCAAGATGCGAAGGAAAGCCAGGGGCTCTTTCACTATTCGAAAAGACCCAGATGCTTGAAGCTTTGGGAAAGTGGAGAAAAAAAAATAAACAATATGTTTTCCTACCATCAGTTACTTTGTAACACAATGTAATAAAATCAACAAACAGTCACAGGCATCACAAAGCGCTTACCTGATTGAGAAGATCCATTCTTTCTGTTCTCCCGGCAAATAAGTTTAAATGTTTCTATTACAAATGATACACACTCAGTTGCTTCAACAATACACACAGGAAGGCAGCGATCATCGCACACTTTTATTCTAACATAGCCAGCAACACAGTGAGAGTGGAGCAGGGAAAATAAAACGTCCCTCTGGGTCCTAAAGATAGACATGTAAGCAGCATGGCTTGAGAAATTGTATTTCATGCTGCATGCATACTGTACTTGGCTTGCAATAAAATCATGAATGCAGTCAGCTTCGTCAAAAATAATTTAATATCTTAAAATGAGATGACATCAACACATTGATAAAGCATTGAGGAGATATCAACTTACTTGATGTATTCCAAAATGGGGGCTTAGTCGTTTTAATAGACAATTGTTTTTTTACCTGTTGTCTCCAACACCTTGAAGCAACCTCCTTCCCATGAGAGAGGGATCTGAGCCTTGTTCAGCTTCTACAAGTTTCCCAGAATCAATGGGATCCCCCTATTTAATTTTGCAGCTACAACTTATTTAAACAGAGGCAGTGGTCTCTTTAAACCTTTTTTTTTTTAGTTGATTTCCCTTTGTGACATCTCCGCAAAATCAGCTTAACAAGGTGGTGGTTTTTTTTCTGCCAGGCTCGATTGATACAAGTTAATACCCAAGGAACGCTTTGTGGAAATCACAACTAATCTCTGTCATTTCAAAGGCAAGGCAGTCTTTGCTGAGGAGAGCTGTTTTAAAATCCAGAATTAACAATCCCCCTAGTTTGAAATATATGTGACTAATTTAAAAATGGAGGGCAATAGGCTTATATAATACTAGAGTTGTGAGGACAGCAAAGGACAAATATTTTGCTATTTTGATAGACGTTTGACCTTTAGGTGAATTGCTTATTGGAGTCTATAGATGATATTTAATTTGACATCGCTGTTAAGAAATGGAAATAATGCAGAGAACAAGATTCTTGATGCAGCTAATATATGTGAGGTGTGTATTTTGCTATGTGTGATGGAGAAGAGAAGAAATCCTCCACTACTTTTTAACACAGATGTAATTAGGCTTACTAGGGTTATTTTTGGAAGAATAAAAATAATTGCAATCTAAGGACACGCCCTTTTAGCTATACTATACATGTTTTAGTTATGTTACTTCCCTAATACAGTATGATTGCCCAGGATTGCTATACACAGCTCTGTAAAGTTATAGGCAAACCGAGGGGGGGTTCCTAGTGCCTGGAAACCCCCCTGCATGCCTGGGGCACTGTATAATTGAGGTGGCTGGACCCTGCCCCCACTTCATTGAAAAGGGAGACCTGCGTGCACCTAACAGTAGTGCACGCAGCATTGCCCATGTATATTATAGGGATAGGAAGAGTTGGAGAGCAGCCAAGCACTGTCTAATATTATAGCCATGCCCCCATGCATGCTGGTCACACCCACTGGTGGCGTGGTGTGGAAACCCCCCTTTACAAATCCTGCATTTGCCCCCTGAAAGTATACAGTATGCTAGTTCCAGTGTGCAGTAAACTCCTTGTGCCAGTATGTACTATGTAACCAGTACAGGTTTCAGCCAGTGCCAGTATACAGTTCTCCCACAAGTGCCTATGTTCTGTATATCCCCAATGCCTTTATACAGTTTGTACTTTAGCTGCAGTATTTCCCAAGTGCCAGTATACCCCTGCTGCCAGTGGCAATATTCAGTGTGCTCTAGTGCCGGTCAGAGCCGGATTGACATATTGGTCTTTCTGGGTTACAGCCCAGGGGCCTCGGGCAGCCGGGGGGCCCTAATAAAGATTTTAACTTATTGCCGGCTATCAGGTCCCAATCATTAAAATTAGGCAGGTGCAGCTAACAGCAACTCTGATGCTGGTAGCTGCCTTGCTGTCCGTAAAGGAACTTAGCGAAGAGATCTCATGAGACTACGACATAGTCTCAGGAGACTTCCTCACTGACCAGCACGCTGCACACAGCACTCGCACTGACAGCAGAGCAAGAAGAAAGAAGAGGTGCCACCTGGAGCCTGAAGGCTGCAGCAAAGAGGACCAGGTAAGTTTCTATGTATGTGGGGAGCTGAGGTGATACACTGGGGCTGAGTGGGGCCTTTACAAACTACTGATGGCCTCTTAGCCCAGGGGCCCACATTGGCTTAATCCGGACCTGTGACGGTATACAACATGCAGCGCCAATTCTAGTATACAGTATATGCCCAAAATTCCAAATCGCTTCTCACCTAATTGTCCCTCCTAGCTGAGTGGGGTGTAAAATATATAATTCTCCGTGGCAATATATGTCCCCCCATAGTGCCTGTAGGCAAAATTTGCCCTCCAGCGTCAGTATGTGGCCCACAGATCCGGCATGCCACATTGCAGAAATATGTTTAGCTGCAGCGGGGGAAGGACTCTGAGTTGTGATTAGTTAATAATACACAGGGCAGCTCTAATTCTGTGTGGTTTGAAGGAATCTTGCCAATGACTGTGAGTCGGATAAAATGCTCTCGCCAAGGCAAATGGGAATGGGTGAACACTAGAGGACCCAGTGAGAGGTCAGCTTTAAAGTATATTCAGTAGTACCACCTCAATAAACACCTAATTGCAATTTACCATTATTAACACACATTTTTTATTGAAGGCTTGAACAGGTGTTTTTGTGTTAAGTGAAAAAAGTGCACTAGGGTGCGGTCATCTTCGGGTGTCTGTGGAAGTGCCCCTCACCCCCACAGCCATAAGACCCTTTAAGGGACAAGGGTTTTCAGACCCCCTGTGCCTTAAAGAAAGGAAGGGGGGCTTCTCTTTATTCTCTTTATTCTGAGATCCACTGAAGCTTTGTCCATCTCTTCTGTGGCCCCCTGTTGAAAATGGACATCAGAGGTCCTCGGGGACGGAGCCACAGAGCCACACCAGGGTGGGGGGCAGCTTGCCCCTATGAACTCCTGTCTGGGATTTAGTATTTATGAACTAACAAACTGGTTCCTGCTTCCCATCCAGCTCATTTAACTGCCCATCAATACCATGTTACCTGCATGAGGCTTTTTACATTGGTGCCACAATCCAAATGCACCAAAAATGCTACATAAAGTTTTTGTTTGCCACGCCAGCCATGTCTCCCCTTACCCACACCCCAAAGATTTAAGGTAACAAAAACGCAAAAACGTTTTTATTAACAGGTTTGTCAAGCTAAAAAAAAATATTTGTTCCAATTGCTATTTTGTCCTGATTATGATTGGATGAAAACCCTCTGGTCATCAAGTAGTTAATACGTAGGTGAATAGTCCCCTTTATTTTGCATGTACACTAGCAGGAATATTGGCAAAGTCACTCTTACAAAATCAATTTGCTGAACACGGCCATTGAAGAATAAAGCTCCAGGTGCTTGGTCATACTTGCCGAGTCTCCCGAAATGTCCAGAAGAATTCCGAAATTGTGGGTGACCTGAACTCCTAAGGGAGTCTGCCAATCTCCCTGACCCAGACAACAAAGCAGTTGGCGGAACGTAGCGCGATTATGCAAATTCATTATTTAAGTATATTACATGCATTTTCTTATGCATGCACAATATTCAGTATAAAAATGTGCAATCATTGAGATTCCTCTGCAGTAATCCTAGGTGACACATGCATGCATAATTAATGCTAGGTAGGATTATAGTGAGCAATGCTAGTTTATTTTTCTGTTGCAGGAACACAGGTTCTGCATGTAATAAAATCAAGTTGCTCTAAGTTTAAGGGGTAAATTTATCAAACTGCTGGTTTGAAAAAGTGGAGATGTTGCCTATAGCAACCAATCAGATTCTAGTTATCAATTATTTAGTACATTCTAAAAATAACAGCTAGAATCTGATTGGTTGCTATAGGCAACATCTCCACTTTTTCAAACCCACAGCTTGATAAATTTACCTCTAAAAATGTTTGCCATGTACCTCTAGATACATATGAATTATACATGCTCCATGGCTGCTCTACAATTAGTTTACATACTGCACACCTGACATTTTACCATGCATGTAAATGAATTGCAATGCAGCTATATAGTCTAATGCACTTGTTTGGATTTACGTGGTCAATCTGGTAACCCTCCTGGCAGATTACTCAGATTTGCATTGACATATATAGCAGTTTATGTGATGTGGATGTTTAATGCAGCCTACTAAAAGAACAGGAGGAGGATTTTCGGACAGGACTGTTAAAGAGAAGATTGCCCACATACTCAGGGAAATCAAGACGGTAACTCCACCATCAGGAGCATTGCAGATTGACTCTGTGCATGTGCCCAGCCAATCGCTTCAGTTTTGCATCAGTGCACCTAGATAGTCTACCGCAGTGTTTCCCAACTCCAGTCCTCAGGGCTCCCCACCAGTGCAGGTTTTCCATATCTCCTTGCTGGAGCATAGGTGTAATCATTACTAACTGACACATTTTGAAAGATCCACAGGTGGTGTAATTATATCACTGGTCACCTGGACAACCTGCACTGTTAGGATATTGTTGGGATATTGTTGGGATATTGGGACTGTCTTTATTTCATGTGTCATTTTTGTTCAGTTGAAGGTTTTTTTTACATTGCTTGGAAGGAATAAAGTAAGCAATAACCATATTAAATACTCAATGGAAAAAAGTAAGCAACAATCTTATTAAATATTCTATGGAAAAAAATAACCTTATTAAATTCCTAGGACCAAACTACACTACAAAAATCATCTTCATTACAGAACATTTCTGAAAACTACTTTGGCTCCACTTTGCCAACAATATAATTAAAAGGAAATAAGTTAAACAGTTGAAAACAATAGGTCACAAAACTAACTGCACACTATGTCCCAGACGACAAAGGTTTAGAATGCTACCAGGGAAGTATAGTTACAGCATATAAATTTGGAATAACCAAGAAATCTTGTGATCACGTTGTTAAAGTTTTCATTTCATGATATCACATATTTAAAAAAAACAAAAAAAAAAACTGTCTGGTTGTATAAATTCAGAGTGATAAAGGATAAATTGCTATTCCCAACACTCACACACAGTCACTGTAATATCCTTTCAGGGCATTTTGAGATTGGTAGAACAGCTGTTAAACTATGAATTAAAGGACAGCATAATGTGACACTGATGCTTTCTAGTAACATGGTTGTGAATGGGCCACTGATTTGGACAGCTCAGCATGAACTGCCCTTGAACAACAAGGACTTCTAAACACAAAACATTGTATTGTCATGTAGAACGTATTCATTCATTCCCTTAACAGAAGAGAATGAATAAAAAAATTTTTTTATTCTTAAAGTATTTTTCAGTGGTCAATATTTTTAATATATATATATATTTTTTTTGTACAATTTAATTTTTATTTATTTATTTTATTAGTCGAACTGAAAGTCCAAGGGGTATATTTATTAAACTGCGGGTTTGAAAAAGTGGAGATGTTGCCTATAGCAACCAATCAGATTCTAGCTGTCATTTTGTAGAATGTAATAAATAAATGATAACTAGGGGCCTGATTCATTAAGGATCTTAACTTAAGAAACTTCTTATTTCAGTCTCCTGGACAAAACCATGTTACAATGCAAGGGGTGCAAATTAGTATTCTGTTTTGCACATAAGTTAAATACCCACTGTTTTTTCATGTAGCACACAAATACTTGATAGCTTATTTGTACACTGAAATGAAAAGTTGATATTTGTGTGCTACATGAAAAAATAGTCAGTATTTAATTTATGTGAAAAACAGAATACTAATTTGCACCCCTTCCATTGTAACATGGTTTTGTCCAGGAGACAGCAATAAGAAGTTTCTTAAGTTAAGATGCTTAATGAATCAGGCCCTAGAATCCGATTGGTTGCTATAGGCAACCTCTTCACTTTTTCAAACCCGCAGTTTAGTAAATTTAGAACCAAGTCTGAGCTCTCACTTCCACTGCACGCCTGAGAGCCGGCTACCCAGGTCACTCACGTGCCTATCCCTGAGATCGGCCCAGCAGAGTAGTAATTTAAGCCTTATTGGGCACTCTGGTGTCTCTGTTAGATTTTATGGATGAATTATGAAGTGCACTTAGGTGTACTTAGGTGTACTTTTAAATACTACTTGTTTTGGCCACACTTTTGGCTTACGTGGATCATGTTAGTGAAAAGAACATTAGGACTGTTTCTATTAAATGTGTCACTATTGTGTACTTGAGTTTTTTATTACATTGCTTGCACTGTGCCTATAAATGTTCTCCTCCGCTGAAGTACAAAAGAACAGTGAACAATGCGCTTCCACAGCATTGAAGTCCTTTTGCAGAGTGTAAATGGCTGTACGTCCTGCACAGCAAGAAGCTCTCCTAAAAATATGCCCTTTGCACTCCTTTTTTTCTTAGATTTTCGCTCCGTATAAATTGCTAACATGCTTACTATCTAGCCCTTGCTCTGCACAACTCCTCCTATTGGCCTGGCATTGCAAATTTCTATACCTCTGCAAGCGCCACCATGATGCAAATCAAGAGTGAGTATTTTGCACTGTCTCTCTGCAGTTTTGTGTAGACAAGATCCACTGTGTGGATTGGTTGAATAATCACACAAAGCAACAGATCTAGTGATGTCACAGTAGCTTAAATGACTGCATTTTCAGATCCTGACACTGTCCAAAAGTTGTGGGTGGAGCTTTAGCTGTCTGTAGAGGAATGGGAAGGTAATAATTGAGCTACAGCTTCAGAATAGTTAGATGCTGCATTTACCTTCATGGTTTCTATCTGAAAATGTAAAGTTTCAGTTTAGTTGAGGTTTAGGGTCTCTCTAAGATCATTAGAATTAATATCTAGAAATTAGGTTTATTCTTTGTTTTTCTATCTTCTTTATAGTTTCTCCTTTTAACATACAGCTGAAGTTCCGTAGTGGAAATGTACTTGGAATAAATATGACTTAATCTTTAGGCAATTAGCTCATGCTTACAAAAATAGGATAATGTCACGGAATACAGGGAGTAGTTGAATTTCTTACAAACGACAACACGTTCTTTACTTTGTCAACAGCAGTACGAGGACCTTGACAGTAGAAAGGAAAGACGTGAGCTCTTATAATTAAACTTTTTATGTGATAAGTATCCACTTTGTGCTGCCTGCAGGAATATGATAAAAGGTTGAGCATCTCTGAGATGTGGATTAGCAGAAGCTTTATACCCTAGCACTAGAACATGGAGTAGGACGATTAAAGCTTCTGAATGGATCAGACAGATATGATCTTTTGAAGAACCGATGAAAGGTCAAATTGTTTCTTTCAACAACTGTAATGTGTTTTGGGCATTCATCATCAACATAAAGCCCAATTGGATAGTCTGAGCATTGCGTTTCCATCTCCTAATCTTACCGCTGAGCTGCCAGTGCCTGATGCTGAAATCGTTGACGCCGAATAAAGTGTCCCTGAGCTGTGGGGCTATCCCCTTATGCGTCCTCAGTTCAGATCTTAATATTTTCTTGTTCAAAGTTCCTAAATCTCTACCATAAACACAATGTCAAAATTACCCATTAGTCTACATTGCTACCCGCTGTGTCTACTGCTGAATGTCTACATTATATTATTAGTCCCACAACACCCACCTGCTGACTGTCCTTGTGCCAAGGATAAATATTAGAGTGGAATCTTCACCAACACACAGTGGAGGCTACCTCATGATGCCATTAAGTGCCTCATGCCCCAGTAATGTCACTGTCAGGATCTGCCTGCTGCCCTCTGCATTACATGCTGCTTGCATTGGCAGCTCCTTCCTCCTGGACTTTGGACTTGTGATTTATGTATTATCTGCAGTTTCTCTGTTCACCAGAGGTGTTGCTATTATGCTTTTCATCACTAGGGGTTAACTTGTTGCACCAATTATCTCTTGCACCTGTATGTCTCTCTATTTATATCTGCCACTCCTTGTATACCTTGCTGGTCAGTGTTGCTGTTGCATGTTGCTGAGCTGTTCCCTGCTATGCTCCTGGTTCACCTGTTCCCTGGGAATTCTTCATATTATCTATTTACCTGCATCAGCCGTGTTCCTGGTATTTGCTTTCTGCATCTCCCTACAATAATCATTCTATATCAACACCATCCAGTTTGTACCATCTTGCAGTAAACCTTGTGTGTTACACCATATTCCGGGCTCCTTAGGTGTGATTTCTGCACTGAAGTGTGACAGTTTTAGGGAACAACTGTTTTCTTATATTTTAAAATTAATTTGAGTTTATACCTTTCCCTGTCACAATTTTGCACCCCAAAAATGTTTGCGCTCTTTCCCTCAAAAAGCCTTGTGCAACCTAGTCAGCCAATTGGATAATCAGGCCCTGGTGGCAATTCATTTGATGGTGGGGTCTATTTAATTTAATTGTGGGGTCATATTAATAACTATTAATTTAAGGTGGTATAGTGGCATTATTTAATTAATGCTAGAGTGGTTTGGGGATTATTGATTTAATGTGGGGCTGAGTTTAGGGAGAAAGAGGGCTATTTATTAATTGTGAATACTAATTATTTAATATTGTGGCTATTTGGGGGAAATAAGTCTATCTATTAATTCTGGACACTATTTGAAACATCTGCCACTGAGCGGAGATTAAAAATAAATATAGAAGCTGGCTGGGACTACATATCCCAGAGTCCCTGGCGGCTGGTAAGATATTGTGTAATTGCACCAGTGCTGACAAGGGTGTGTGTCAGTTGCAGTGGAAAGAGGAGGAATAACGTTTTTTACTGGACACCAGGGTGAGGGAGAGATGAGACAGACCTACTGTATGTGTGGAGGAGAAAACTAATTGAGACAGTTCTGTGAGAACACAGATATATATTAATAAGATTGATCTATTAAGAGATATATATGTAAAAGACTGTATTTGTGCAGATCAGCATTTATGAGAAAAAGCATCTGATGATAGAAATATGTGTAAAGAGAATTATCTATGAAGCATAAGCATCTGTGAGGAGAAGCATCATTTTGACAAAAGCAACCCTCTGGGAAAAGAAACAGTGAGAAAAGCGTTTTTGGGATAATCAAACCCTGGTTCTTGTGAGTAAACCTGAGTGTGATGATTATGTAGTTATCTGGGGCCTGATTCATTAAGGATCTTAAATGAAGAGGATTCTTATTTCAATCTCCTGGACAAAACCATGTTACAATACAAGGGGTGCAAACTAGATTTCTGTTTTGCACATAAGTTAAATACTGACTGTTTTTTCATGTAGCATACAAACATCAACTTTAAATTTCAAACATTCATTCAAATACATACTATACCCCACCCTACACCCAGTGCATTGCCGGGCTCCATAGCAAAATTTGGGTAGGTCCTAGGAGGGACCTGGCACCTGGTATTACTGGGCCCACCCAAATCTCCAGGCCCCGTAGTCAGCTCACACTCTGTACCGCCTATTGTTACGTGCACCTTTTATTTAATACATATCTTTTTTTTGCAGATTTTTTCTGTGTGCTTTTTAGCCATGTAGGGCCTGATTCATTAAGGAAAGTTAAGTAAAAAAATTCAGTAAGTAGTCTCCTGGACAAAACCATGTTACCATGCAAGGGGTGCAAATTAGTATTCTGTTTTGCACATAAGTTAAATACTGACTGTTTTTCATGTAGCACACAAATACTTGATAGCTTATTTGTACACTGACATTTTAAGTTGATATTTGTGTGCTACATGAAAAAACAGGCAGTAATTAACTTGTGTGCAAAACAGAATACTAATTTTCACCCCTTGCAATGTAACATGGTTTTGTCCAGGAGACTGAAATAAGAATCCTCTTCATTTAAGATCCTTAATGAATCAGGCCCCTAATGACTGATTGTTATTTTCTGTTGAATTCGTGTATGACAAAGTATATTGTATGCAACCTTGTAATGTAATCTCACCTTGTGCTTTGCTAGATGACATGAACTGTCTGAACCTATGCAAGTGTCAATAATCTTTTGAATCTAGCCAGGCCGGAGTTAGATAAGGAACTCAAAAGAGTTTGAAGCCCCAAAGTTGTAAACCATCTAGCCACTCAAGCAGAGCACAGGTGAGAGATTGTCTGAGGTGCCCAAACATATATCTTAGTAATAGATAATTTACTTCGGAAAGCTCTGTGTCATTTTGGGATAAATCTGACTTAATTGAAAATGTAATTCCTAAGGTGGGGTGAAGAGCCTGTAAGAAAAATCTTCTGCTTTAGTTATTACATTGTGCATTTTCATTAGGCGGTCTATTAAGACTGAAATGTCCCATATTTCTCAATTGTGTTCCTTCACACACACACACACACACACACACACACACACACACACACAAAGGGCCTGATTCATTAAGGAACTTAAATTAAGAAGTTTCTTATTTAAGTCTCCTGGAAAAAACCATGTTACAATGCAAGGGGTGAAAATTAGTTTTCTGTTTTGCACATAAATTAAATACTGACTGTTTTTTTCATGTAGCACACAAATATCAACTTTAAATTTCAGTGTACAAATAAGCTATCAAGTATTTGTGTGCTACATGAAAAAACAGTTAGTATTTAACTTATGTGCAAAACAGAAAACTAATTTTCACCCCTTGCATTGTAACATGGTTTTGTCCAGGAAACTTAAATAAGAAACTTCTTAATTTAAGTTCCTTAATGAATCAGGCCCAAAGTCTTAACAAGTAATCGGTGACTTATTTGTGCAACTTATTGCATGTCTTGTTGTTAACTTTTTGTAACTAAGCCTTGGAAACATTTTTCAGATTAAAATATATTTAATCTAGCATATTCTCTGTGATTCTTTGTTAATTTATGAAGCCCAGGGAGGTTGAAGCTACATGTGTATGTGATTTAAGTGTGAAACATTAATAAGTGGTTTTGGTGAACATAAGAACACCATAGTAAATCCTTTGTGGTGGCAGAAAAGGTGTATTCATTGCTAAGTGACTGTCAGGCTCGATGTTCATGACACTGAGAAACTATCATATCCTTATATTACATAAACCTGAAGTGAAAGGGAGATATGGATTTAACACCTGCATCTGTAAAACTATTTCAAAGACTGTGATAAAGATATATTCAAGATATCATCTGCGTCAGTATAAATGTTTATTACAGAGACTGTGATATAGGTCCTTTCAATATATTATCTGAGCCATTAGCAATACTTATTTCAGAGACTAAATTATATATCAATTTATTATATCATCTGCATCATTAGTGATATGGAATTCAAATACATATCTGGAGAAAATAAAATGTACATATAACTAAGTGAGAAGTAGCTACCAAAGGTATTATACAAGTGCACCAATGACAGCCTGACCTAGAAGTGAGGGATATTGCAGGAATGAATGAACTGTGAAGTTTTCATTGTGTTATAATATTAATCAGTTAATATTTATTTTAGGTAATGAGTCTAATTTAGTGTTACTTCAGGGTAGTATAAAGTAATTTAGTGTGATATGTTCTATATATAGTTGTTAGACATAGTGATATTTTATAGTGAGTTAAGATTACTTTATAAAGGGACTGTTGTAGTGTATTAGAATTAGTTAGTATGATATCAAAAATACATAGATACAATAACATCCAAATGTATATAATATATCTATAGTGAGTCTAATACTCAACCTCATAAAAGTGTTTGTGATTTTAATTATTATTTATTCCCTAATTGTACATCTATTTATAATTTATATTTTTTCAAAGTAAATATTGTTAGATAAAAGAACAATCTTATCATGTGTCAGAGTTGTGCGAAGTGTATGGGGTTACAGAGGGTCCACAAGTCCCCCTGGGTGGTCATTATATCCACGCCCATACATACCCAGACTAAGAAGACTTGGTGGAGGCACTGCGCATGAAGAAGTAAGTGATACACACGCAATGATTTTACAATTAAATTAATTAATTTAATTTTGGGGCTAATAGAGGGGGGGGGTAGGTCTATTTATTAAATGTGAATGCTATCATCATAATCATCATCATCAACATTTATTAATATAGCCCCAGCAGATTCCATAGTGCTTTACAATTGGGAGCTAACAGTAATAAATACAATACTGGGTAATACATACAGACAGAGAGGTAATAGGGCCCTGTTGGCAAGCTTACAATCTATGGGACAATGGTTTGATACACAAGGGCTACTTCATATTAAATATTTGCTTACAACTATGTTGGTCAGGGGGTTGTTATCTTGTGTTAGCTGTGTAGAGGGTGGTAATAGGGTAACCTAGGGAGATCAAGAGGGTGGTAGGGGAATACTATAAGCTTGTCTGAAGAGGTGGGTTTTCAGAGAACACTTGAATGTTTGCAGGCTAGAGGAAAGTCTTGTGGTGCGAGGGAGTGAATTCCATAAAGTGGGTGCAGCCCGAAAAAAGTCCTGTAACCGAGAATGGAAGGATGTGATGAAATTGGAAGAGAGATGCAGATCTTTTGCAGAACGGAAGTGTTGAGTTTTTAGATATTTTGAGAGAAGTGAGGAGATGTATGTCGGTGCGATTTTTTTTGATGGCCTTGTAGGTTAGTAGAAGAATTTTATATTGGATTCTTTGAAAACTCAGGCAACCAATGTAGAGACAGAGTGACTCAGCAGAGGAATAACAGAGAAATAAAGTTTTTCAAGGAAAATCAATCTAGCCGCTGAGTGCAATATAGATTGTAGGGGTTCGAGTCTGATTTTGGGATGACCAGTAAGGAGGGAATTGCAATAGTCGATGCAGCAGATGATGAATGCATGAATTAACGTTTTTGCAGTGTCTTGTGTGAGATATGTATATATTCTGGAAATGTTTTTTAGATGTATGCAGCATGATGTAAATATAGAGTTGATGTAGGGAATAAAGGATAGTTGCGAGTCAAGGATTACACCTAGGCAGTGAGCTTGCCGGGTGGCATTTATGGTCATGTTGTCAACAGACATAGAAATGTCAGGCTGGAAGCTTCTATTGTGGGGTGGGAATATTATTAACTCTATTTTTGAAAGACTGAGTTTGAGTTGGTGAATGTGAAAGCTATTAATTTAATGTCAGACTGGTTTTAGGTAGGGAGGTCTAATTAAATGTAGGTGCTATTGATGTAATGTCGAGGCTGGTTGGGAGGGAGAGAGGCCTAAATGGTGCACTCACTGCTAAATTTTGCATATTTTATGTTCTCATTCTTTTTTCCAAACAGGACCCCAACATTCCAGGATCCAGACAAGCAGCAACTGAGCTTAAGAGACCAGCAGCTGCAAGTATTGAAAGCTACAAAAACAGGTAGGAGAAAGCAGGACACTCTACCAGCTGTCCTGATTGTGGTTGGGCAGTCCTGTTTTTGAGTAACTATCCCACTCAGTCAGGACTTTGTCCAAACTGAAAGGATAGTTGGGATGTACTGCATGTCCTGCCTCAGTTCATTAAGGGAGAGCTGCAGTTAGATGCAAGAGATTTGTCCTTAATAAGTAGTACAGTGTAAAGCAGTACATACATCCCAACTATCATTGCAGTAGGGACAAAGTCCTGACTATGCGGAACAGGCACACAAATTGGGAATGCCCCACCAGAATCAGGACAGTTGGCTACCTTTGCCCGTGTATTTGAAGGGAATTTGAAGAGTTTGGAATGCAGCCTAGAAACTGCTTGTATTCACTCTGGTGGCATAGTTTGGACACCCCGCTCTAGAAATCCTGCATTTACCTTGCACTGTATAAGCTATTTGTACTATATTTTGGCCAAAATATGCAGTATTGTAACCAGGCATCCATGACCGTCATTCTTATGAATGCAAAAATAAAAAACAGCACAAACCTCACAAAAGGTTTTTTCATTAAATAATAAATAAAGTTTATACAATACAGTAACAAAAGGTACTGCCATGACAATGTAACCATATAAAACTAGTAAAATAACCTTTCAACTCAAGCACTGTGAAAGAGTGAAATATGTCAGTACTTTATATGTGAAATGTGTTAAAATGTTGTATGTATCCCCTGCGCCTTTAGATTCCTCAACGTACCTGTAGGCAAGAGGGGTGATGCATCTCACAATTAGGGTAATCTCATCTCTTTGCCTAAAATGACTGTTGAAGACTATCCCTCACTCACACCAGGAAAAGACGATAAGCCACTTGGCACATTTATTATAGGGCTATGTAATTTAAAGGTCCATAACCTGAGTAATATGGAGCAAAAGATTCAATCTCTGATAAAGATAAAGTAGTTGAGATGTAATCATGACATGGGATGACGTAAAATGTTAATGATATGGTATAAATATAGGAAAGATTATCTGAACAATGGCATTCAGCAAATTCATTGAATACAGACAATCACATGATGGCAACATAACCTGCAATAAAGGACCCGGTAATAGCGGTGGTGAATTGGCAGACTCACAGTGACAGTAGTTTGAGGTCATACACTTCAGCATAAGCTGGAACAGTTGTCTAACTTGTTAACATTTGGCTATATAACAGTACCATGGTAAAAGTCACATTCTTTGCTAATTTACCCGGGCTTAGACATGGGCTTAAAGAGGGTGATACTCTGGGATAAAACAACGGGCACACTCCCTGAAATAACGAATGTCTCGTTCAGGAGACATAGATGTGTCGAAGTCGTATAATTGGATGAACGAAAGTATATTGGTTAATATTGTTTTGCTGTGCGATTGCGATCAGTATGCCACGTAACACGTGGCATAGCGCGATCGCGCGGTAAAATACGCACAAATACACTCGCATTCTAACATTTAGTTATTTATATATTTCATATTTATATTGGTTCCACTCCACAGTGATTTATGAGCAGATAGTATTTAAGTTTATTATTAGTTTATATATTATGATTATATGTACACTTTAGTGTTATTTGAGGTTCAGGTTGCAGGAACTGTGTCATGTTTAGTATCATTTTAATCCCCTATTTATCAGCAGTTGTCCGGTTCATTCGCCGAAGAGATCGCACATTGCATACTCTAGTTATTGATGTTAGGGAATAAATGATCAAAGTGATATCAACTGTAAAATACTAATAGACTAGTTGAAACTGGAGTCTTGGAGGGAAAGTCAGAGCACAAACCCTGGATAGATGACCCCTACCTTTCGATATTTTGGTTTGAACTGGCCTATGACCTGCAGCACACTGGACCTTCCTGATACCTAGACCAATAGAAGCAAGCCACACCATCTGCATTGTTTTCACTGTAACACTGAGTGTATATAATACTGCTCTAGCTGGTATTAGCCCAGTCATCTCTGACCACAGTATTCTGGAGTGAAGTACTGTAAGCTGGTACCAGCAGAGCGCAGCTTAGCGCAGCAAAGGGCGCGGCGGTATGTATATGTTTATATTTGGTATTGGCTGTACTGTTTTATAATTATGTATTGAACTGCTAAAATTTTGCATCTGCTAAAATAAATTACTTTGTGCTTTGGAAACACAAGTTGCTTAGACAATGCTTATTGGAAAACGATAGAATTACTTTAATAGATGAAATCAAAAAGCTAGAACCTAATGAATATGAACTCACTTTCTGAGTCATAAAAGATAAGGCAGCAGCATATAGAGTTGGAAGTCTACAGTTATGATCATGAAAATACTAATGAAGAGTAACAATGAGTCTCTTGGTATTGAATACAATGAAGAATGTAACTCACTTTGGAGAAGAATATAATTATATTGGGAGCTGTAGGCCCAATAATAACAATTACGGCCATGAAGTCAATGATGTGGATAGTAGTTCAAGAATACATAATACACACTAAGGAGACAATGATGAAGGTATTTTAGTAACCCCTTAAACAAGAATAAGTAATGATGGCATAACTACAGGTGGTGCAGAGGGGGCTAGCAATTCCGGGTAAATTAAACAAAGCAGAGGCCTCAATTGTCAGCTTGTACTGGATCCCTGGCAGCTTATTCTCTAGCAATGAAATACTTCCCTCTGGGATGAACAGTTATATCTGTGAGCCTGGCAGCTTTCTTTAGTAAGCTGTAAGCTTTCCCTGATAGATTGGCAGCTCTTTCAGCATGACTGACAGCTTTCAATGTAAGGTTGGCAGATTTCTCTTTCAAACATGTAGCTTTATCTATGAGACTTGCGTCTCTCTCTAATGGATTGGCAGCCCTTCTCATTTCCTCTAGTCTCTCTATGTTGGTGTTGCCCTCTATGTCTTTGCCTGTCTTTGCAGCACTTGTGCCCAATGTACTCACTCTCGCAATAACTTCTCTCTTTAGCAGACAGTGAACATAACTGTGCTGTTCTCTGTCTCCCATTAGCTTCCCTTGGTAAGGTGGTGAAGCCATCGATGGTTGCATCTACCTCCTCTATAGCTGGTCTTCTGCGCCTCTTCTCACCAAACAGGATGAAACCGTTTGGCCCCAAGCTATCTCACCTCACTACCTCCACCGTCACTCCTCTGACATGCAGGGAGGTCTAGTTTCAGTACCTGAGGTAGTGTTGAATGCCCCCCCCCCCACCCATGCCAGTTGTTCCTCCTCCCCTGTCAGTCATTTTCCGGGACTGCGTTCATAGGAAGGTGAGTACTAGATCCAGAGGGTGCATTTATAAGGTCTTATGCAATCAGAGCGAGGGTTTGTGTGTCCAGAGGGAGTTCAGATATGGTCCAAGTGTCTATAGGGATTCCTGTTTCTTGCCAGGTGTTCCAGTTGCCTGCATTTGCTACTTCTTCTACTGTTTGGCCTAGTGAGGAGAGTCTTTGGGGAGTCATCAAGGCCTTTGATCCTTACTTCTAGTGTCCATTAGGTCTCCAGAACTGGTCTGTGTCCATGGCAAATATGAGTAACCTATTTAATACTCCAGAGATGCGGCAAGGCACCAGTACAGCTGCTGGTCTGAGCTTGAGGTCTGCTTTAAAAGTCCAGGATTACTCCTCCCCTCATAAAATAGGAAAAAAATACACATAATAAACTGCTGATTGACTGTGGTTTGGAGTGCCGATGGTCCCATTAGCTGCTCAGCCAATCACAAGCGGTTTTGAACACTGGCTGCTTGTGAATGGCTAGTGGCTAATTCAGGTCACAGTCATTCTGCAGTAGGATTTTGTAGTAAGCAGTTGCACCAGCTTTTATGTAAGTTTCCTAACAGTGACATCTTGGTATATCTTACAGACCATCCAGTAGCAAGAACAGCACCAACACTGAACTTATTCATTTACTCCCAACAAACTGGATACCTGGGGGTAAAAGTATTAAGTAGCGGATTTTGCAAGTCGCCGATATTCCCCGAATTTGCAGAGGAAATGTTAACCAGCAATCGCTTTCAATGCAAAAAAAGAGCCTTGAAAAGAGGTAAAGAAAAGGAGCACAGACCATTTTTTTTTTAAGATTGGAAAGGGTCATATTCATACCTGGGATCTTCCTAACAAGAAGATTCAGCAGTATATTACATTGGCCAGTTAGGGATAGCCTAGAAATTGAGGGCCTGATTCACTAAGACACATAAAACAAATATAGGTTGCGTTTTTTTTTTAAAACGCACGTAAATTGGGGACACGGACATCCATATTCAACAAGGAGTGGATATGAAGATGCGTGTCTTGTTGAATATGGCCTAGCTATGCTCTGGTCAAACGGACAGTACACTGCAGGCAGGGCCGCCTTCAGAAAAAATCGGGCCCAGTACGGGCCCCCCGTGCCACCCGGGCGCCCCCCCTCATGAGCGCCCCCCCCCCTCATGAGCGCCCCCCCCCCATGAGCAACACATACTTTCATACTTACCTGGGGGCCCGCCGCTGGTCTCCGCTATTCTGTCTTCAGCCTGGCTGTCACCGTGACAGCCAGGCTGAAGACAGAATAGCGGAGACCAGCGGCGGGCTCCCAGGTAAGTCTGTGCTGAGCTGTTGTACCGGGCCCCCTGGTGAGCCCGGGCCCGGTACAACAGTACCCCCCGTACCCCCCTGATGGCGGCCCTGACTGCAGGATATGTCCAATACATATGTACAATATAAAGTCCCAAAAGAACTTACAGAAAAAAATATTCATTTACTGTCACCTGTTCATATTATCGGGTGACATGAAAAAACAGACAGTATTTAACTTATGTGCAAAATAGAAAACAAATTTGCTGCCCTTGCATTGTAACATGGTTTTGTCCAGGAGAAAACTTACTCACTTTTTTACTTAACTTTCCTTAACGAATCAGGCTCATAATCAAAAACATTACAATAAATAAAAAGGTTTGTCTACTGTGCATAGAATACATTTTTACAGTTGCTCCTTATTGCAAACACATGTTATAGCATGCACACGCGCCCGTCATCTCCATCACTCTGCCCTTACACCAGACCTGTAGCTTGTGCAAGTGATACAGTAAAACGTTTTCCTGAGAGATGCCCAAAGCTTGAATCGGGTGCTGCTGCGTGCGCTGGAGCTCGGCACGCCCTTGATATATCTTGACTGCGTCCATATGCACATTCCCTTCCTGTTTCGCCCATGAAATAGTAGGTTGCTGTAAGTGTATGGATGGATTGGATGCTGCTGCGTTCACTGGTGTTTAGTCCGGTTCTGGGTATGTCAAGTCCTGTCTCCGAATGTTGATGATTATAATGTCTGCCACTAGACAGCCAGTGAACATTATTGCCAAATCCTCCAGTTGAAATGTTCCCAGGTATGGACATAATAAACAGATTTCCCCTGTACAAGTAATAGGTCTGTGTGTGCAGGGCTGGATTTCCCGCTAGGCAACCTAGGCAAGTGCCTAGGGCCCAGCGGTCCCCAGGGGGCCCTACAGGACCGGCAATGAGTGGGCTAAGTAAGGCGGGAGGGGTGCCAAGCCTGAGAAGCGCTCCCCTCCGCCTGCTATCCCCCGCTGCCGGTTATCGAGGAAAAAAAATGCAGGTAGGAGAAAAAATAATAATAATAAAATCACGTGACTCAATGCGACGGCGCCCAAAATCTCCAGAAGAGGAAGGAGCAGTGTCGCCTTTGACTTAAGGTAGTTTGTTTGAGTGCGTGCTTTGTGAAGAGTGTGAACTTTGGGATTTTAGTTACGATTAAAGTAAGACTTTAAAAGCAGGAATCTTGCACTTCAAACCACCAGTTGCCGGGGAAGGTTATATATATATATATATATATATATATATATATATATATATATATATATATATATATATATATATATATATATATATATATATCCATTTGATGCCTGTTTAGACCCATATCTGTGTTTCCCCCTCAAAGCTGTGGGCTCCAGTTTATTAAGGATTATTGAGCTGTATTGCAGATATTAAGTGTTTTTTTTGATCCTCCAGGGAGCAGTTTCTGTGGGTTTATAATGGAGCAGGTTTGTGTCTGTCATTGAAGGTGCCCTATCCTGGAATCTGTCAGACACTGTCTCATGTTACTCATCTTTAGTTAGGTTCAAGCACTATGAGGGTGAAGGCACAGTGAAACGTTCATCTAGACTATGCAAGGGATTATTCGTTTTGTAACCTTACTGTACACTTTCATCTGTTTATCATAGCGTCCAGCAGGTAATGTATAACACATTGTCAACATGACATTGGAAACAAAGGCATCTATTGATTAGATTCATACATGAGGCATCAATGCAGGGTTTTTTCTATAGGAGGGCGGCCTACCTCTTTACACCTGCTAGGCATGCTTTCAACTACGCAAGCCACGCCCCAATGATATGGCCACCCCCTTTGTCGGCGCACCGCCCCTACGCGGCGGCACTTCTTTCTCCACTGCTCGACTATAGGGGTATATCATCTTCATCATTATCTATTTATTCATATAGCACCAGTAATTCCGCTGCGCTGTACAGAGAACTCACTCACATCAGTCCCTGACCTATTGGAGCTTACAATCTAAATCCACAACATACACACATAGACAAACACACACACACACACACACACACACACAGAGACTAAGGGCAATTTCATAGCAGCCAATTAACCTACCTGTATGTTTTTGGAGAATGTTAAGAAAAAATAGTGTTGTGAATTGTTTCAGGGGGGGGGGGCCTGAAACCAGTATCCTGCCTAGGGCCACCTTGAGGTCAAAATCCAGCTCTGTGTGTGTGCATGAGTGGAAGTAATAACATAGTAACCAACAAAGTATTGAACATCTAATACAAGGTGTATTTATTTTGTATACACATAAATATAAAAAACAGAATTACAGAACATGTTACAACACAATACATAATACAAGCAAAAAGGACAAATACATAGACAAAATAAAGGGATAAAGGACAAACATGGGGGAAGCAAACAAGGGAAAGAAACGAGGAAGGGGGGGGGGAGTGAGAAAGACAGTGGTGAAAATAGGTCAGTTGTAGGCAGGTGACAATAAATAAAATGCACAAGCTGTCAAGGTAAAAGAACAGAGAATGTATTTTTCTTGGTATATCATTCAAAGGTCAATATGATTCACTCTGAATTGTGACTAAGAGACAGTCTAATGATGCTCCAGTAATTGTTCTGCAATATCTGTGTACAGCAATGGGAAGCAGCTCCTTTGTTGAGTCCAAGAAAAGCACTTACAGTATATTACCAGTGATAATATGATAAACCATAAAGATGTTGCAGAGCTAGATGCAGGCATTAACGCATTAATATATTCCAGCTGCTCCGTCTGCAGCCTTCCCGAATGGTTGATTTCAGCCTTTTCCTAACTGCGAGAGGTGTTCACCTGTCTTCAGTGAGTCGGATGATCGCACGGGGCTGTCAGTGTTGCAGAGCTGCTTTGTTTGGTCGCACGACACTATCGGTGTAAAGTCATCAGCGGCTCTGAGTAGTAGTATCCGCGGTTGGGGTCCAAGCTTGCTAGTTATTCCTTTACAACGTGTTTCACCCACATATTACTCATTGGCTTCCTCTCCCTGACCTCTCTACGGTCTTTGATGCTGTGGATCGCCCTCTCCTCCTGCACACCTTTCACTCCATTGCCCTTCATGGTACCATCCTCTCCTGCTTTACTTCATATATTTCCAACCACTCCTTCTCTGTTTCTACCTCTGGCTCCTTCTCCCATTCCCCCGCCTCTACCTGTTGGGTTCCCACTACTGTCCATCCTTGGCCCTCTTCTGTTTTCATGGTTCACCTCTTCCTTTGGTGAACCAATCAGCTCCTTTGGTTTCCAGTACCACCTCTGTGCCAATGACAACCAGATCTACCACTTCACACTACCGCCTCCAAGACTTCCTCTGTGCTGCTTTACATCCAATCAGGGACTCCGTCAGCCTCTAATGCGTCAAACGCTTCTCATTAACTCACCTGTTCATCAAATCCTACCAGTCCTCCTCCTAACTCCTCACGAACTCATCCTCCTTACACCAACATCCTCACTCCCTGACATTCCATTTTTGGGTCAGCCCCTTCTCTCAAGACCAGGGCCCTCCTTCCTCTTGTCTTCTTGCCTACTTCCATCTATCACAGATGTAGGGTAAAGCCGGATATTTGGGTTAAACCCCATGCAAATTAGTGATTTTCAAACTGGCACACATTGCATGCGGTTTGAGATTTCGGGCTCCAAACGCAAGATGAAAACCACATGTGGTGTCTGATGGTTTTAAAACTGCACCCAAAGCCAAACAACAGTAAATTTACCCCTTTGTGTTAATCCTTTCTTGTGTGTATAACTTCAGGATCTCTTTGATGTGTGTGTATGTAGGTGTGCGTGTATGCATGCGTGTGCGTAAAGCATGAATACGATAGAAATAGTGGGGGTGAGTGTGATATAATTTTTTCCTCTCTGTGTATTTGTCTATTTGTATGTGTGAAAAGCAAGAGTGAGTGAGAGTGTAATAGGAACGAAAGGATGAGCGAAAATGTAATAGGAGAGAGAGTGAGAGTGTAAGAGGAGAGTGAGCAAATGATAAGAGCTATGTGTGTGTAGAAAGAGAGAGTGATAGCAGCAATCCTTATAGAGATACCATTGCTGAGTTTGAGCATAGATTAGATAACAGCGATTAAAGGGTTAATTGTGGGATACTAATGGTATTACAGGGAAACAGTGTTGATTGTAGAATACAGACAACAGTACTGCAGTGATATACACCGATCAGCCACAACATTAAAAGCACCGACAAGTGAAGTGAATAACATTAATTATTTTGTTACACTGGCACCTGTCAAGGGGTGGGATATATTAGGCAGCAAGTGAACAGTCAGTTCTTGAAGTTAATGTGTTAGAGACAGGAAAAATTGGCAAGTGTAAGGATGTAAGTGACTTTGAGAGGTGCTAAATTGCGCTCAAAGCTCATTGATACGCAAGGCGAGCGAAGGCTAGACCGTCTGGTCCAATCCCACAGACGAGCTACTGAAGCACAAATAACTGAAAAGGTTAATACTGACTATGATAGAACGGTGTCAGAGCACACAGTGCACCGCAGCTTCTGTTCCCACTTCAACAGAGAAACCCTGTGAGTTTTGTGGGCTGCAGTAACAAAAAAGATTAAGACCTCTGTATTACCAACTTTGCCACCTCAATGGCCTTATTATAATGGCAAAGTATGGCAAAGATATCCTGAATGGACCAGGGGTGTCAACATCCACTCAGCCAATCAGAAGTGTCTTCCCGCTTGCCAGCCTATCATATCGTGGCCAGTGTGGGAAAACACTTGTGATTGGCTGGGCGGCTAATGACATTGCCAGTAAATTCGGGTCGCAGTCATTCAGAGCCGCTGCTCAAAGTCGCTCAAACAGCTTTTATCTTCATGTCAACCTTTCTGTACGGCAAACTCGCAATGATGTGCTGCCGAAAGCGCTAATTATTGTGCGGCATTGAGTAGTCCCCTAAGTATTCTTTCAAGCTTGTGAGCAAAAAGGACAAACTTAAAATGGAAAAGTAAAGGGCGTAAAATTCAGCTTTGTAAATTACACTGCACAATGCCAAATTATGTTTTTGTATATAACATAATGTTGTATTCTGTATTAGTGTCACAGTCACCTACACATAGTAGGGATAGCCAATCTTCTTCAGCCTATCCATTCACTACACACATGTGACATCTCTAAGACAAGGTACAAAAGTTCCCGGTGAACTGATTCTCTGAAAATAGCTGCGTTCACTGTGTGTCTGTGATGGGTACACTTCATGTAGTGATGTAACAGACATATTTTTGTCCATACTGTAGATTTCCTTACAGTAATTTAGAACATAAGGCTCTGATTTATTTTCTCCATTCATTCCCATCAAAATTCAAATTGACAAGGCCCATCCTAATGTACCATCTGTGAGGTTGAGATAGCAGCATCGTCAGGCCTCTCTGGGGCAGTGTAATTAGTGTGAACAGATATCAGGCAGAAGGGAAAAATAATGAAGTGGTCTGTTCCTATAAAAAGGTGGGGTCCATATGGTTCAGTTTTGATGTTTTGTTCATGTTTAAAGCCTTAATACTACCCACAATGCACCATAATCCACATCAGACTTGTATATTACACGTCTTAGAGCTTTGTGTTTGTGGCTGTTTACCGTCAGCTGTAATCCGTAGCCAAAGAATGGTGTGTTTGTAATAAAAAAGTAATTGGGTACACCGGATAGGTCTGTGGAAATTATCCGCTGTCATTTTGTTTCTATGGTGCTGGGAAGTGGACCTTTAAAAGCATAAAATATGAACTAATCTGCTTGTAGAAATAATGATTTGTTACAGTTTAGAATGTTGACAACCAACAGAGTTTAATGCTTGATGTAATCCAACTCACCAGTGTCAATGAGACTTCATGCTGATATGTTCGGAGTTTATTTAATTGTGCTACTTTTCCTGAGAAAGGTGAGTTGCAGTTCCGTGAAACGCGTAGAAAATAGCACATCGAAGCAGAGATCTGTTCTACATGTTGATACCCACACAAGGAACCTGTGTGAACTGAATCCTCCGTATACTGCCAGATACTGCTGGTTATAGGTGAGCTCTTTAACCTTTTACCCTTTTGATGTTAAAGAGGGTACTGTACTATATCTTATTGTTTATTATAGAATAAAGAATTTCAATTTTATTCTATTTTCTTTGGTAGCTCAGATTGATTGGATTAAAAATATTTTATTGGCTTAAGGTGAGTGCTCGCTCACATGGTTCCCAAAATTCGCTGTGTTGACAGCATGGACTTCCTCAAGAAGATAATCTGCTCTGAAGACACCATATCACTCTTTGACGCACAGTTGACATACCGGGTACCCGTTCAAGATTCAGTATAATCCAGGCAAATATCTGAAACAACAATAATAAGGTTTACTTAACACAAAGGTAGCACCAAACAGCAATAATAACATTTAATAATAGATCACAACAAATTACACTACAGTCTAAGCACAGCCAAAGTACAAGGTGTAACAAAAACAGCTCACCAGTCTACTAGGCTCTCTCAGGGGGGCTGTTCATCCAAACTTCTCCTGGGACACAGTGGTTTTCTTCTTTGTGGCTACCAGCAAGGCAGTGGTCCTAGGTCATTTTCACTCCACTTTTGGTGAACACAGCTCCATACGACCTTGAGAGAACTCAGGAACAAGAGACTGATTGTCCCTCCCTGTCAGCTGGTAGAAACCGTAATCTCAATGTCAGTCTACATTCAGCTATCACCCTGTAATAAATGTCATCCTGCTGTTTCAGAAGCTGTCAGAAATGGCTTTCTGTGGAAACTCAGGACACAAATTGGACCTTTTCTGTGTTTACCTTTTCACGGGTAAACATGCAGATAAAGGGATAGCAGACAAGTCACTGTTGATACAATTAAGGACAGGTATTGTACTGTGGCTGTACAGCACAACCCAGAGACATTACATTTAAACACATAATGCACTCATCTGTAATTAAACAAAGAGCTCTATTTGTGGCACCTTTCCACTATCTGAACACACACAGCTAAACAAAAGGCCTGAGACCTCCCCCTGATGTGATATACATTCATGCAGGAATTTAGTGGAGTAATATATGACTAGGTTGTGACAATGGACTAATCTACATGTGTTCATAACGTAACAAAGCCATGCTCTTTCAGGTATGTTACAATTTAAAAATAGAGTATATCCACTTATATTTATTTCTGCAACATATTACTATATACAGAAAACATTATGGGCCTGATTCATTAAAGATCTTAACTTGAGAAACTTCTTGTTTCAGTCTCCTGGACAAAACCATGTTACAATGCAAGGGGTGCAAATTAGTATTCTGTTTTGCACATAAGTTAAATACTGACTGTTTTTTCATGTAGCACACAAATATCAACTTTAAATGTCAGTGTACAAATAAGCTATCAAGTATTTGTGTGCTACATGAAAAACAGTCAGTATTTAACTTATGTGCAAAAAAGAATACTAATTAGCACCCCTTGCATTGTAACATGGTTTTGTCCTAAAGACTGAAATAAGAAGTTTCTTAAGTTAAAATCCTTAATGAATCAGGCCCTATGTGTGGATTTTTTTCTTTCCTATTTATCAAAGGGTGAAGAGCCCTATCTCTGGTGAAAAACTGGGCTTACAGTTCCATGCACAAGTTGGCTTACCCATGTGTACAACTACAGAGACTGGCATGTAAGTTAACTCTTACTGCTTCTCTGCGATATTGTTTCAGAAACGCAGGTGATACGTGATTTTTTTTCACCACGAAAAGCGGTGGTATATAATCATACTTAGCACCACAATGGGTAATAATAAGTTTGCCCCTAAGTCACCAATAAAGTAGAACCAACTGGTGCCCAAAATGACCGTTTTGCAACGAAAAAATGACAGAACACTTGGGGCAAGATTTACTGAGCTGCGGGTTTGAAAAAGTGGGGATGTTGCCTATAGCAACCAATCACATTCTAGCTTTCATTTATTTAGTACTTCCTACAAAATGACAGCTAGAATCTGATTGGTTGCTATAGGCAACATCCCCACTTTTTCAAATCCTCAGCTTAGTAAATCTAGCCCTTGATAGCTTTTCTGAGCACTAACTTTCGAGCAAAAGTATTTTTGAACAAAGTATCTCTTGGACATAGAAAATACAAGAAGATCTTAACAAGCTATGTTTCAGAACCATACCCCATTCAGTGATGTTACAATAGTTCTTCAAAAAGGAATTTGGACTCCAGTGAATGTCAAGTTATTAATGATGTAATTGTTGCGAGAATTAAACAGCTACATATTTAATTAATTCTTGTTTCCTAATTGAGCATCCATGTATTTATTTCATTAATTCTTGCATCCTAATTGTATACATAAAGCCTTAAAAGAATGAAATCGCAGTCGCACCGAGCACTTCTTTCCCAAAATTATCCACTGGTGCTTAATCATCCACTATCTGCATTTAATCAAGACTGTACTTAATGAATATTCAAGAAGCTCTAATTATGAAAGCAAAGATAGGAAGATGCTTAAATGTGTAAAGAGCCATCCAAGGGGATGGGGCCCCGGCTCTCCCCTTACAGAAGACAGAACTAATCAAATAACTGACATTTTAACACATAAGCTTGGAGACTTTTTACGCAATTCTAAAATGTACTTTAGGAAGAGCTGAGAAGGAAAAGACCATTGCTGAAAATGGGTCAGCGTGGATTATATTGTGTGTCCTTCCTCCTGGCAAGGTCGTGCAATTTGACTGTAGAAATCTGAATTTAGAGAATGCTGAAAACCACAGAGAGGTAAAAATGAGAGAAAGGGTGAAATATTACTATTGTGTGCCAAAAAAAACCCACTCCACAATCAGGATTGGGTGATTAGCATAGAGCAAGGAATACTTTATCTCCACAATGTTTTAAAATAAAAATTATTAAACTAAGCTTAGATTAATTCAATTGGAAAACCAGTGGAGGTTCTCGTGAAGATGATGATGTCATTGCGCCAGGACGGACAACTCTTTTATGTTCCACAATGGCGCATGAGCAGGACAAAAGCAGCACCGCTCATATAGCGCATTCGCAGAATATAGAACCTATACATACATGAGGATTTCAGAGGGACTCTGGTATAGTGTCACCACGCCCCCATGATGATGTCATTGCAGGGGCGTGTACAGGAGCAGACACACCTCCAAAGTCGGCGATATGGTTTATTGCTCTTTCATAAATCAGCCCGTTAATCGTACTTGCTTACTTTATCTACCTTGCTTCTGGGAGATGTAGAGGTGAGGTAGGAAAGTAAGAGATATGTTGATATGTTGGGCTGGATGTCTACGATCACCTCGCAGGCAGGTAAGGAGCATTGAATGGTCTATTCAGAGTCTGGAAGGTCTCCCCTGAATTTGGGCATCTCCCGGATATCCCTGGAAAAGCTTTAGAGTCCGCTTTAGACATGCGTCCAACTGCGGCCCAGAAAAATATGCCTTGCCACACTGTACATGTCAAGTTAAATGTAAGTTGTGGCCCCCTACTCTTGGAAAGTCGGATCAGGGTGTGTAAGTGCAAGCTGTAAACAGTAGGGGGCGCACATGTAAGTGTAATCTACCCCCTGGAAATATGGCCCAGTTCGAGCAGTCCTCATTATCAGACATGCCACTCAAGAGGAGTATCTGGTTGGCTCCCAAAACTGTGGTGATAATATAGGCAAATCGAGGAGGGTTTCCTAGTGCCTGGAAACCCCCATGCAAGCCTGGGGCACTGTATAATTGAGGTGGCTGGACCCTGCTCCCGATTCACAAAGCTCTGCTTGAAAAGGGAGAGCTGTGTGCACCTAACAGTAGTGCACGCAGCATTGCCCATGTATATTATGGGGATAGGAAGAGTTGGAGAGCAGCCAAGCACTATCTAAAATTATAGCCACGCTCCCATGCATGCTGGTCATGCCCACTGGCGGCGTGGTGTGGAAACCCCCCTCTACAAATCCTGCGTTTGCCCCTGGGTAAGATATTTATTGATGATGGTGACCATCAACACGTGTCTATACTTGATGAAAAAAGATAGCTAAATAAATAATACAAAACAAATGTGTGCCCCTCCCCAAAATACGTAACTACACATTTGTCCCGTATTTAGCTGTAAACAGTCCAGGCAAATAGCATTGGTGTTGATGACTTATTTTAGGGCGTGGCACACAATTTATTTATTTCATTATTCTGTTTTTGATACTGCAACAACCCTCATCAAGCTGCTGTATCTTTACTCAGAGCTGCGTTTTTATACTATATTTTGACAGATGTCGCATCTAACAGACATGTTTACATCTGTGAGCCTGTCAATAGTCCTAGCAGACTTGAGAGGCATTTCATTTGCCTCTTTCTTGTTAACTTTTTCCTTTTAAAGTGGAACTGTCACATACACACAGTGGAGGGAGCCATTTTATTGTGTGACAAATAGTCATGAGAATGCAGCCTATCAGGTCCCTAGGATTAAGTGATATCACTGAGGTAGCGAGCTGATTCTCACGTATATGTGCCTCAGGACTGAATGATGCAACTAAACCAAACTGTAACGAATTGATAATATGCAGCCTGTCAATTAGTGGCGCTATATAAATAAATGGTGATGATGATGACACATAGGCAGCTATTTTGTGAGCTGGTCAGGAATTGAACTCATGACCCCAGTGCTGTGAGGCAGAAGTGCTAACCACTTAGCCACCATGCTGCCCATATGTGTTGAAATATCTACTTTTATGTCTGTGTGTTCGTATGGGTTTCCTCTGGGTACTTTAGTTTCCTTTCAGTCAAAAATGGTAGGTTATTTGGCTTTGGATTAAATTGGCTCTAGTGTGTGTGCCAAACACAAACATTCTTTGTACAATACGGCATTACCAGATTATGAGTCGCACGGCCCTGGGTATAACAAAGTCAAGGCTGTAAGAGCTGATTCACCATTGCCACTAAATCTAAGCTCCCTTGGCTCCCCGGACACACGTTCAACTCAGGCACTCCGTCATTCCTTTAGTCAGACTGAAAGTGTGGCGCTTAGCTGTGACATCATAATCTAGCACCACACTCCCAGCCCATCACCAATATGGAGTAGCAACAACCGTCAGACTCACAGGTAAGTAGTTACCAGCTGCTACTCCTCCAGGGCAGTGGCTGATATTCAGTATGGTAACGCCACCACTTTGTGTCACTCATTCAGTGTATTAGGTGCCCCCTAAACTTGTCGCCCTTCTAGATTTACCTAGTGGTAACACTGGCTTGCATTGAGGTCCATTGAGAGGAGGTTAGGGCTGAAAGTCATTGCTGCTCAACTAGGTTTTGAGGAAAACGGTCCAATCTCTAAATTAATCTTTATGTTTGTGGGGGACTTACCTGGATGTGCTCCATCCGGGGGGGTCCCTTGGTGCATGTCGGGTCTCTCCGGCAACATGGACAGTCATGCCCGGGATGGGAAGTGAATCAGGGCTTCCCGCTCCGCCTTTTGAATTTTGGCGCCTCGGAGAGCCAATCAGGGCTAACGGTGTTGTCACACAAGGGTGTGGTGACATCACATGGCCACGGCACCTCGGCGTCTATTTAAGGCGCTGTTGCCGGCACCATATTAGATCGGCGGTGACAGAAGTAGACAGAAGACTTTGGGGAAGAAACTCCACCGGAAGAAGAAAGAAGACACCGGACAGAAGAGACAGTGGCTGCGATCAAGAAAAGACACAAGAAGAGGAAAGAGACAGTAGTAGCAAGCAGCAGCAGGGAGCCCTTGTAAGGGCTGAGAGCTACCCTGCCAGGAAGATGTCGGGGGCAAGTGGAGAACAGTCCAGGCTGGGTGAAGAACACCCCGTAGCGGATCAAGAAGACAGCAGCAGAGGCCGGGAATCAGGTAGGCACCCCTTCTACTTTCATTCTTTCACATTGGGCACTAGGTCCAAGCCGCAAGATGGACATTAGGTCTGAGCTGCAGATAGGGTGGCCCCAGTAGGAGTATTGTTCATTTGGCATCAGGCCTCTTAAAGTTAGAAAAGGGGCACCAGACCCCATATAGTTAGTGAAGGGGCACCAGGCTCCATATAGTTAGATAAGGGGCACCAGGCCCCATATAGTGAGTTAGGAGGGCACCAGGCCCCATATAGTTAGAGAAGGGTCACCAGGCCTCATATAGTTAGATAAGGGGCACCAGGCCCCATATAGTGAGTTAGGAGGGCACTAGGCCCTGGTTGTTAGGAGGGTGCTAGACACTTGTTATTAGAGGAGCGATACGCTCCTGAAAGGGTAGAAGGGTACTAAGCCCTGAAACTAGAGGGATGGCTGATCCCTGATCTTAGTTAATTCTAGGCTGTTGAGAGGTAGCATATGAGGCTCCTCTATCCGGTCCGGAAGGTCACCCAAAGTCATGAGCCCCACGAGGGCTTAAAAGCCGGGGTTCAGACCATGGACGGAGGCCTGTGGAGATGCTGTGTCGGTGGACGCGGGAGATCAATTGTGAGTTGGTTGTGGCAGTAACCAGATGGAGGAACCAACGCAAGATGGGAGCTCCAGATTGCTGTTAGGAACAATACGTTGGGCCTCCTAGCTATCCCTCAGAATCGGGTGAGTACCTGGGGTGTCGGGAAAGGGATTGTGATTTGTGTGACCTTACCCTTTCAGCACCCCGTGACAATGTTTATTTTCCTATGTTGAATCTGAGATTACCTCCCCATTGGCTATTGAACATAGCAGTGAAACTTATGATGAGGTACACCTATGAATGGAGATTTCTTCCCAGCAAGAGAGAGCTTCCTGTCTCTATATATGGTATCTTTGGTAAACAATCCCATGTGACTGAAAAACAATCCAGTGACCATAATCCTATTGCCACTTTTACAGGAACCATATGTAACCTCTGTAAGACTTACCTGACAGAAGCCATGATGAGTGAGTGAGTCAAGAGTGAGAGTTGTGCAAATTACAGCAGATCAAATTGCATAAAAAAAACTTCTTCATAAGATGTAACTGTCACCGACAACCACTGGAGGCGGCCATTTTATTTGTATTTATGAGAATGCTCTCTGTAAGCTCTGAGTGAGTGCAACACACAAAATGGTTGCCTCCACTGTGAGCAGAACTGTGTTCTGTTTTCTTTTGAATGTTGTACATACATACAATTAGAAATATGCATTGTTTTCTACAATGCCATGATGTATTGGTAAAGTCTTACTCATTTCATTAAAAATATTGTTATGTTGATTGTGTTTTAAATGAAAAACTATGAGCAATATTTGCTAACTATGCCCACTAGATGGCACTGCTGAGTTTCATTTAATTGTTGCTTTCAGCATGAACTGAGTATAGCAGATCGCATATGAGATGTGTAATTATATAAAATCATCTCGGTTTTGCCCATTGCGAAGGCTCAAGTGCTTCTCTCCTTCACAGCGTACTCAAGCTGTGAAATTATTTTCCTCATAACTACACAGCCCATATTTGCATAAGAGTACATACATAAAATATACTGAAAGGACTCAAGTTTAATGTACAGTAACACGGAACGGCTCCGGCGAGGGAGAATGCTTTGCATAAATTTGATAATGTGCATAATGTATCATAAGAAGAACCCTTCACTTGTAATAGTACTTCAAACAGTTTGCTAAGACGTTCTCTCAAGCATATGGCGGCTCCTAAATACACAGCGCTCTGTACACATAACAATGGCTGAAAGCCACACTACTGGAACACAGTATGTAACATCAGCACCAGTATGGTGCATTCTATGGTAGGCTATTGCTGTATATTTATAATATATACATCTGTGTCAAGGGTAGAGCTACAGTGGGTATGGCGCCCGGAGGTGAGGGGAGCGCGGTATTCTATCTTACACCCAAGGCCCCCACACTATTCTGGAAAGCAATGGCATACTTTCCAACTTTTGAAAGGAGCATCCCGGGAGATCCCGGGCAGGGGGCGTGGTTGGAGGGCAGGAGGGGGCGGGGTCAATCGTGTAATTTTGGTCCCAGCCCCACAACGAAAACATAATTTTGTCACGGCGGGCGGGGCCAAGATTCTCTGCGATTCGCATCATTTTGCAAAGTAAATTCCGGTATGCAGGATATTTACCTGCTCTCCCGGGAGTCCGGGAGGCCTACCCAGGTTTCGGGAGTCTCCCGGACATTACGGAAGAGTTGGCAAGTATGAGCAATGGGTGCATGTGCCGGTATGCAGATGCTCAGAAGGGGTCTCCCATCCTGCTCTCTGGACAGCCTGGGAGGCTAGAGCGGCATTGCCGTCCCCTACCCAAATTTTGCTATGAACTGTTCCAGCCTTGATCCATATGAACCTAATGTAGGCAGTGGTGGATTATAATATGGACAGATGGGAAGAGCACCCATTACCTGGGCGGAAGGTGTCCCACTGGGGGAGGGCTAGCAAACTTTAGCCCAGGGGGCAGGACTTGACCCAGCAGCCTATTAGGAACATTTTAAAGGAAACAAAATGCAGTTGACCAAGTGTCCCATTCCAAGGTAGCCCACAATGGGACCAGCCCGGGGGGCAGATGCCCCCCTACTCCTCAACTCAGCGTACACCTGGGTCCCACGGACGGCCCAGTCTGGCACCATCAGCCTTTATAATTATGCAGAGCGGCAGACAGCAGCTCTATAGAACATGCAGAGCGGCTGCGTCATTACATCATGTGAGGCTGCAGCTCTGCACGCTTGAAGAAGGGTTAAAGCCTTCTGCTACATGCGTGTGTAAGGGCTTCTCTGATATACTAAATGAAAGTACCATGAAGTCATCAAAGCAAATCAGCCTGGTGATCCAATATACAAAATACCTTTCTAGCTGGAAAGACGCTATCGTTCTACTCACAGGGTGACACTACGCTAATTGTAAGGCGGTGACAATCCAAATTTTTCCCCCAGATTTTTTCGTACATACAATGATGGGCACATGTCTAACGGCCTCTCCTACGGTTATACTGCACAGCATGGAGAATGGTAGTAAGAAGAAGGTGTACGGCGCACTGCATCATGTACGTTTGACATGTAGTCGAGATTAGTGTGTGGGGAGGGGGCCCATGGTATATATAGAGCCCAGGGCCCCACATTCTCTTAATCCACTTCTGAATGTTGGAACCAGCCTGGCTCACGCTGCCATGTAGTATATCGGAATTTTATTTTCAACCAGCAGTGTGTCCAGGCATCTGTGGGCATGAGGAAATTAATGTTGGCTGTGGAACTGTAAGTGGTGAATGCTGCAGCTGTATGTGCATACAACATTAGGACACACTCTGAAACTACACAACCATCTCACAGGACGGCGGTAGCCGGTGGTGCCCACAGCTAAAAATGCTTTATTACTAAAATAAAGCATTTTTTTTACATTTTTTTTTCTATAAATGTAATTTATTTTATTTTTTAATCTAGTTTTTACTTTCTTTATGCTTTTCAAATCTGGATCTGGAAGCCCAAGCGATGTGTTCGACACATACTCCTGCTACCAGGCCAGTGTGCCGGGGGCGCTGAGCGTCACTGTACAGGTGACATTTTATTGCCTGATAAAAGATTCTCTATGGAGGCGACAAGAAAATCTTGTTATCTGAGGGTCCTTGGTAAATAGACCCCTAAGACCGTCCAGCCCTCGACTTCACAGAGCTGCCATTCACATCTTGGAGATGATGTCAGGTAAATGCGCAACTCATATTGGTCACCGTAGCTCACTAAGGCGCCTATTTATTAATTATCAGGGTTCCGCCCCATTAATTATCATCTGTCATCGCAACATTGACAGTTGATTTTTCGGACCCATTTAGTAAAAATATCATTCCGGGACAGAGTGTCTGATAAGAGGTTGTCCCGGCGATGATTTCACTTGACTCACAACTCCCATTCTCTCCGGTCACTATGGCAACATTGTATTGCGCATGCACAGAGACGTACTTGTAGAAGTGACCGGAGCAGAGAGCAGGTGAGGAGCGGTGAGAGATCCGAAGATCCGTCTACCGCGATGCTCTCCCATAGCCTTCAACGCCATTGTAGTTATAAATAACTTCAGACCTTTATTTGGCGGTTATACTATATTTTAGGCTAAAAGTACCTTAATAAATTGACCCCTAAACAAGAAGCAGATGGCCGTGCTGCTCTACGCCAGCTCACTGTACTGGTTTTATTTGATAGGCTGGGGGTGAGAAAATACAGTGTAGGCAAAAGGGTAATCCTATATTTAGCCAACTAGTTCACAATAATTCCACCTCTCCTGTGGCATATTCAGGAATCAAACTCATGATCCCAGTGCTGTGAGGCAGAAGTGCTAACCACTAAGCCACCATGCTGTCCTATATTGAGCAATCCACACAGGCAGCTCCTAAAGGTAACTCCCGTCCTCCCCATGTTACACAGAGATAGAGGCTGTGACCGAGTCATGGAGTCCCTGGGAAGCAGCTGCTGTTGGTTTATACTGATAACGTTCTCAGCCCCGGTATATAACAGCACTGTGATTAGCCGAGGACACCTTATCAGTCGGAGCCGGAGCAGGTGTCTGCCAGGCGTTTGGTACACAGATCCATGATCTTTTAATCACCGGGTTAGGAGGAAGCTTAAGCATAAGCATGCAGCTTGGCCGGGCTGCTGAGCTGTGCAAGGATCAGACATAGCAGAGGGGGGGGTTATTGTGTGTTTATTGCTGGGTCCTACTGCACAATAACAACCCTGGTACAAGGTTCCTGCTGCCTCTTCTCACTCTCAGTGCCAGAACTGGCTGTGTGATATTTATAGGGACAGACAGAAGCGCAAGAGAGAGAGAGAAGTTGTAAGATCCCTCATCTAACGGCGTTAAAAATCATACATTTACCAGCATTTGTGTAAATAGTTAAACATGTAAATGGGAATGGAGCATATTGGTTCCAATGTCCCTATCCCCACTTGTGCTTGTTGTTGGGAACAACATCATCATTTAGATCAGCGGTTCTCGAGCTGCATGCGGCTCTTTGAACTTTAAAATGTGCATGTAAGGGGTATGTGGGGAGGTCTGATGTACATGTAAGAGGCATGTGGGGAGGTCTGATGTACATGTAAGAGGCATGTGGGGAGGTCTGATGTACATGTAAGGGGCATATGAAGAGGTCTGATGTACATATAAGGGGCATATGAGGAGGTCTGATGTGCATGTAAGAGGCATGTGAAGAGGTCTGATGTGCATGTAAGGGGCATGTGGGGAGGTCTGATGTACATGTAAGGGGCATGTGGGGAGGTCTGATGTGCATGTAAGAGGCATGTGGGGAGGTCTGATGTACATGTAAGGGGCATGTGAGGAGGTCTGATGTACATGTAAGGGGCATGTGGGGAGGTCTGATGTGCATGTAAGGGGCATGTGGGGAGGTCTGATGTACATGTAAGGGGCATGTGGGGAGGTCTGATGTACATGTAAGAGGCATGTGGGGAGGTCTGATGTGCATGTAAGAGGCATGTGGGGAGGTCTGATGTACATGTAAGGGGCATATGAGGAGGTCTGATGTACATGTAAGGGGCATATGAAGAGGTCTGATGTACATGTAAGGGGCATGTGGGGAGGCCTGATGTGCATGTAAGGGGCATATGAGGAGGTCTGATGTACATGTAAGGGGCATATGAGGAGGTCTGATGTACATGTAAGAGGCATGTGGGGAGGTCTGATGTACATGTAAGAGGCATGTGGGGAGGTCTGATGTACATGTAAGGGGCATATGAAGAGGTCTGATGTACATGTAAGGGGCATATGAGGAGGTCTGATGTACATGTAAGGGGCATGTGGGGAGGCCTGATGTGCATGTAAGAGGCATGTGGGGAGGTCTGATGTACATGTAAGAGGCATGTGGGGAGGTCTGATGTACATGTAAGGGGCATGTGGGGAGGTCTGATGTGCATGTAAGAGGCATGTGAGGAGGTCTGATGTACATGTAAGGGGCATATGGGGAGGTCTGATGTGCATGTAAGGGGCATGTGGGGAGGTCTGATGTGCATGTAAGGGGCATGTGGGGAGGTCTGATGTACATGTAAGGGGCATGTGGGGAGGTCTGATGTGCATGTAAGAGGCATGTGAGGAGGTCTGATGTACATGTAAGGGGCATGTGGGGAGGTCTGATGTGCATGTAAGGGGCATGTGGGGAGGTCTGATGTACATGTAAGGGGCATGTGGGGAGGTCTGATGTACATGTAAGAGGCATGTGGGGAGGTCTGATGTGCATGTAAGAGGCATGTGGGGAGGTCTGATGTACATGTAAGGGGCATATGAGGAGGTCTGATGTACATGTAAGAGGCATGTGAGGAGGTCTGATGTACATGTAAGGGGCATATGAAGAGGTCTGATGTACATGTAAGGGGCATGTGGGGAGGCCTGATGTGCATGTAAGGGGCATATGAGGAGGTCTGATGTACATGTAAGAGGCATGTGAGGAGGTCTGATGTACATGTAAGAGGCATGTGAGGAGGTCTGATGTACATGTAAGGGGCATGTGAGGAGGTCTGATGTACATGTAAGAGGCATGTGAAGAGGTCTGATGTGCATGTAAGAGGCATGTGAAGAGGTCTGATGTACATGTAAGAGGCATGTGAAGAGTTCTGATGTACATGTAAGAGGCATGTGAAGAGGTCTGATGTGCATGTAAGAGGCATGTGAAGACCTCTGAGGGGCATGTTGGCTATGTATGACTTTTTTATCCCCACTTCAACAGCTCCCTCCCAGTGATTCTGCAGCAGCAGTGTGCGCTGCTGGGAGGTAAGTCTCTGTCTGTCTCTGCAGTTTAGAGCTTTGCTGATTTTATGATTATTGTGAACATTTCAGCAGTGCTTTATATCTTCTTTTTCGCTTCACAAGATATTGTAAATGATGTTATATTTTCAATGTATGTGTGTACGGTATGTATGCTTGTGTCTATGCCGTGTATATGTATATACATGCACATAAAGGTAAAGTTAGCTCTTTGCGGTATCTATAGATATTCCTGGCTCTGACTGGTTGGCCACCCCTGATTTAGTTACTTCCTGCTCTATTTACCCATGATCATTACAAGTGAATGCACTGACCCCTTCCCCCAACCACAAGTACAAACACTGATGACAACCAAGGGGCTATTATAGCCATAGCTGGGAGCTTCGTGCACGGGGACACTTATTTACCAAGAACAGCATTGGTACAAGTACCGCCGTTGTCCTCCGATTGCTAACACCAACATAGGACGGGCACGGCGATAGGTAAGTCTCCTCTTACCGCCGACTACCAGTGTTGCTGGGTAGCTGAGAAAAATACGTTTTCGACCTCTGTGATAAGCAGCCATTGAAAATCTGTTTAATGTGGGAGATTTAATAAAATATCCAATGTGATTGAATTTGACATAGTGTGTCACTGGCGTTGTCCTAACACCAATAGGTGTTGGAACTACGAGCGGTGATTGGCGTTCCTTTCCTCTGCCGTAGCTCTTGGGCACGATCCATAACTGGAACAGGGACAGACATTGATGCTTTTACTTTAATTACAGAAAATACACCGTACCCGCAATTCTTCTAGTGAAAGAAATACGGGCTGGAGAACACTTTAATCTTCTAATAGATTCTCACAGTACAACAGCATGCCAAACAGCAAGACATTAACATTACTGATGTCCATGTACAGACATCTATTCTGATTTATTCAATTGATTTATTAGTAGCCAGAAGTTTCCTTGACTGAGACTAGCGCATTACTCATGTTCATCAAATCACTAAACAGACATTTTTTTGTATTTTATTAAGAACGTACATAACATTGCAATAGACTTTATTGTGTTATTTTATGCCATGGATAAAGTTTATATGTACTTGTACAATTCTGATTTACAATTGATTCAATTTATGTTTTGCTCTAATATTCCATTTATTATGTTGTCAGTGGAGAAGTTTTAGGGGTAAATTTACTATACAGGCGCTTTGAAGTCATTTGCTTCAAACGGCAATTTTATTAAAGACAAAACCCAATGGGCGTTACGGAGCCGCCACATAGTGAGAATACCTCCTACTCACTGAGTACACCTGAGCAAGGACATTAGTAACAACACTGCCACCTGCTGGTTATAAAAAGACAAAGCAACCTAACCAAATTATCCGCATTCCAGTTATATTAAAACTTCTGTTGGCTGCACTGTCTTATCAATACTTTCCATACTAGGTTACTGTCTCCCCAGTCACTGTTGTTTGTTTGGACATCTGCAAACAAAATTTGGACCGATACTCTAAGGAAGTTGAAAGTTTCTTAAAAAGAATCATTACTGGCGACGAGACATAGATTGATCACTACAAGCCTGAGCGTAAATGACAGAGTCTGGAATGGTCGGTGGTAATCGTTTTCATGATTGCCACCATTCCGACACATAGGAGTCCTACACTTAAACTCCGAATGTGTGAAAAATCGATTTGAATATAAGCAGACTTACCTCCATACCGACACTGTAGATCTCTATTTAAAGCGGCAATATCAGTTAAGTGTTTATACACTTAACCTGCGGGATCCTGACATTGCCGCTTTAAATTAAAAGTGAAAGTCTAGTGACGGACACCTCACTATTCGGAATGACTTGCGGTCAGCATCCTGCTGTGATCGGAGATCTACAGCGTCGGTATGGAGGTAAGTCTGCTTATATTTAAATCGACTCCTCTGTGTCGGAATTCTACACACCGTAAAAACGTACCCAACCCAGAATGGTAATATCCTCAATCACCAACCAAGAAAAAGTGTAAAAGTCAACCATCAGCTAGAAAATTGATGCTTATAGACTTCTGGGATTTTCAAGGGCCAGTATTATTATCAGGAAAAAGGTTCAGCAATCAACAGTGCTCATTACAGTGAGATGCTCACTGAAGAGCTGAAGACTTAAGTTTAAACAACACAAAGAGGACGGCTATCCAGGGGTGTTGTGTTATTGCATGACAATACACGTCCGCACACCAATGCTCATACTGTTGTCACTCTCCAAAAACTTTGTTTTGAGTTGTAACATCATCCTCCCTATAGTCCTGATCTTGCCCATACTTACCAACTTTAGCAAGTTGGCTTCCGGGAGCCTGCCGGGGGAGATGGGCGTGATGGGGCGGGTCTCCAAAATGCCCGTCATTTTGGACCCGCCCCCGTGACGTAATGACACAAACGCGTCATTTGACAGTGGGGGGCGGGCCAAAGGCCGTGATTCACCGGGAATTGCGGAGTTTGGGATCTAATTCTGCCCACTTCACTAGGAACACTTGCCACACTTTCCCGCGAGTCCGTGAGACTCTCGCAAAATGTGGGAGTCTCCTGGACACTCCGGAAGAGTTGGCAAGTATGATCTTGTCCCATCGGACTATCACCTGTTTGGTCCCCTGAAAGAAGCCCTAAGAGGACGAAGATTCACGTCTGATGAAGAGGTGAAGACAGAGGTGCATTCATGCTCACAGCTCAGCCTAAAACTATTCTTAAGTGGGAATGCGAAAGTTTGTTGACAGATGGACAAAGTTTATTGAAAAGCAAGGAGATTATGTCAAAAAATAATGTATTGTCTTTCCTGAAAGTTGATTAAAATAAATTCTACAGCCAGAGTGCGGATAATTTTTGACTCGCCCTCACACTAAAGTAGTGAAACATTATAATAAAACTTTAAGGGCTAGATTTACTAAGCTGCGGGTTTGAAAAAGTGGGGATGTTGCCTATAGCAACCAATCAGATTCTAGCTGTCATTTTGTAGAATGCACTAAATAAATGACAGCTAGAACCTGATTGGTTGGTATAAGCAACATCTCCACTTTTTCAAACCCACAGTTTAGTAAATCTAGCCCTAAATGTATTCTACATCAATCCAGGATTCTCTCAACTGCATCACCCTCTTCTCATCTCCACACCCCAATGTGCATACCCATCTGCAATTTGCAGCATTTCTATATGATACTTTGTGAGCTGATTAACCTGACATCTAAGTCACCAACTCACAGAACCATCGCATGAAACCAGTGATATTACTACCTGGATGTCCCAGACCACGTAGATCTACTGTACTCACCACTGGACCTTGGAGTCCAGACCAGCCTATGCACACAACATTCATACTGAATACTGAGTTTACTGTGGTTACTATGTAGATACACTTTTACATGAAGAGATGCGCCCTATGATGTGACATCATAGGGCAGGTTCCCAGTGCCTATTTATACCTGTCACTCCCAGCATATATTGCTGGTTATTGTTGTCACATCCTGCTGTTACATTGTTGTTACTGCCTTCTGCTGTGCTCCTGGGTTTATGTTGCTTGGGATCTCTCCATACATTCTGCTAACCTGCATCATCTGTGAACCTGGTATTTACCTCTGCATTTCCCTGCACTTGCTGCTTGGGATCTCTCCATACCTCCTGTTTACCTGCAACAGCCGTGTACCTGGTAATTACTGCAAAGCTCATTATTACACCTTCTGTTTATACTCTCAGCAAATAAACATTGAATGTTTTTCACCTTATTCATGGCTCCTTAGCTGTATTCCTGCATTGCTTCATGACAGATCTCACCTGCTCGCCAACGTAAATAGATACATGAAAAGTGCATAGTGTTATTGGAACCAGGTTTAACTGAATCGATCTTTGTTGGAACCAGGGAGACCTACTGACGTTTCCTGGGAGACTTTTCAAGGTCTCGTTTTAGATTTGAGATTCTAGCTTAAAAGGATGGTTCCTATAAGCGTCACGTAGAGATAAAAATGTGTGCCCATAACAGATTATCTTTACCCATATGTGTGCATGTATACATGTATGTATGTATGTATGCAGGTATGTGCTTTTTATATATAAAATACATAAAAAAACAAAGAGCTTGGCGATATTATTTCACATTGCAGTGGTGGGTGGGAAACGAGGTCCAGGCCCATTGGTTTAACCAAGACCCTCAACCTCTATTTTCACCAATAATTTTATGGAAGGTGGAACCGCCACCAGATACTGTGACTCCCCAAGTATTCCTGAGCGGGCACAGGCTTGTGTATATAGTTACTGACCTGTACAATTACTATTCAGAGCTCATCTAGAAAATAAACCGAAAGTATTCAGAGAGACCTCTAAGATTTGCCCTGCAGGGAATGTACTGAGGGAGAAGCCAGACTCCAGCCATGATCTGAAGGAGATAATTTTCATGCTCTACTTCTCGCCCAGTATCGGAGGCTTTGCTGGAGATGTTTTGTGAGTCAGAAAACCCAGCCGGTTTATTACACCGTGCTCAGTATTATTATTATTATTAACATCGTTATACTGTTCAGTTTACTTACAGCGTTACCCTGGACGCATATCAATATTTAAGTACATTCAGTAATAGTAAAAAAGGATGCCTTTCTGAAATGCTGCATATTTTAAAGGACAACATTTACCAAGTAAATAAAATATAAGACTGCTTGCACAGTTTAAAGCATTTTCACATTTGGAATGATTTAAAGATTCCCTGCAGAGATAAAGATGTTTAAGTGTTTACAGTTTCAATCCCTATACACATTCCTTTGCTGTACTGTCTAACGAGGCTGTTGATAGGTCCATTAGAGAACGGACCAGTTGAAAATCCCAGACAGTAATTTGCGCTTTACATAAAGGTAGTTTCCAACAATGACACCCAAGACAGCTGAAGTAGTCTGAGTGTGGGGATTAATACTTTTCTGTTTAGAGGGAATACTTTTTTTTAAAAAATCCTCATGTGAAAATGTTCAAAAGTTAATGCTTGGCAATATGACCACTAGGGGCAGTCTTTCATGGTCATCTATGAATTATATTTAACGTTTTCCTCTGCTAGGCAGACAATATGTCAGCTCCAATGCAAGTTAGTAAATGTAGATGTGTTCAATGTTCAATATCTTAAGAATAAGATAAGTATTAGGTAAAAGGTTTAGGGGCATATTTACTAAACTGCGGGTTTCAAAAAGAGGAGATGTTGCCTATAGCAACCAATCAGATTCTAGCTTTCATTTATTTAGTGCATTCTACAAAATGACAGCTAGAATCTGATTGGTTGCTATAGGCAACATCTCCACTTTTCAAACTCACAGTTTAGTAAATATACCCCTTAGGGGCGTATTCAATTGTTCGGCGTGACCGCCAAAAAACGAGCGCTCTAAAAATATTACCGTTAATACGGTAATTACTCGCTGAATTTCATCTCGCAGCTCCCTGAGCTGCAAGCTGAAATCCAGCCAGTAAATTACCGTATTAACGGTATTTACGCGCATATTACCGTGTTAACGGTAATATTTTTCGAGCGCTTGTTTTTCGGGGATCTTGCTAACAATTAAATACCCCCCTTAGAGTCTTGTAACATGTCACTATCATATCTGTTGTTAAATCCTTATTAGTTTAAGACTAAATATGACTTCACTAATTGTAATATTTCCATTTAAAATTTACCTCTGATTAATTGACCAAAGATCCAGATGTTAACATTGCCTGAGGGACCAACAGAGACACCATTTCATCTGCCCAGAGAGACACAACTGATTTCCTATTCTCATTAACTTATTTTTGGAACATTATATAAACATTGCAACTACTTCTGTACATTTGTGAACTGATCCCATTGTTCAAATAGAATAAAACGTAATTCTGATTTTCCATGGTTCGAGTGTTCAGTATTGAAACTCTGACCTAACATTAGCTGAGCTGCGTAATTCAATTTTAAACTAATGTTTTATTAAGTAATTTAATTAAACAATTAAATTAAGAATTTTACTAATTTTCCCTTTAAGCAAATGGATCGGACAATCAATTATTTTTGCTTTAATACCAGGACTACAGGAACCAGTGAGGAAAGGGGTGGCACCATTTAGCGACAGTCAATGCCGCTTGGCAGTTCTGTATACCCATCAGTTAATGCCATCATCATCACTAAGCCCCACCCCTGTCCGCGGTCCAGGAGAGTGTCCGCTCCTGTCGGAGTCGGAGAGGAATCAATGAAATTCGGGGGCCTCCAGGGCATGATGAGAGATTAACCAACTGCACAGTACCTGTTCTGGGGGTACGAGTGTTAGTACCTGTTATTCTAATATATAAGAACAACAAATACTCAGTAACACTTCTCCTGCAGGTTGGGAGTTATTCTCAGCACCTGTTATTCTAGTATCGTACATCCCAATTTTTTGACACAGTTCCAATTTGAGGGGACCGTCCAGCCGTTCCGTGGGTCAGCACTTCGGGAAGTTGGAGGGTATAGCTCAAATACCATGGGACCAAGGACACCCCCATGATAAACATGTGGTTCTCGTGCATATGGCATTTCAAAGGTGTTTTGGGGAAGGGAGGGGATTTGGGGGAGGCCTAGCTTTCAAGACCCATTTTTGGAAGAGATGCTACTGTGTCCTGGATTAGGGATTTTAAATATTTGGAGGTATGTGGTGTGTAAGAACAATAACTGCACAGTACTACTTCTCTTGTAGGTACAGTTTGCACTGACTCGAGTAAATATGCCGCTATACCTATGCAAATTTTCTTATTTTTGTTACCATCACTTTTTGTAATATAATTAACCATCCTATTTTCTACATTGTTAAACTGTTTTACTTTTATAACGCATTTGGGGTTAAATGTATCAATCTGCAGACTTTGCAGGGCAATGTCTTTAAAGGCAGATTGATACATTTACCCCTTGGTGTTTTTACAGCACAAAACTATCCACTACTATATAACTGAGAAAAATGCTCTCCTAAATGTGTACTTTATAATGAAACCACAAGAGGGAGCTAAATCTCTTTAGGAAAAAGCAGAAACAGAGAAGGTGATTGTCTTTTGAGAATCTCTGTAAAGAGATTATTATGACTATTATTATTATTATTATTATTATTATTATTATTATTATCCTTTGTATATATATATCACCAACACTTTAGGTTCTGGGTTGACAATCCTGCATTATCCCCCTGAATAGGAACCCAGGTCACCAGAATTTGATTTAAAATGTTTGTTATGATTTCAATTTAGAAACTAGAATATCTTTTTTAGATATGTTACAAATGTATTACACTATATGTGTAAGGTTTATACATGTTAAGTAATGTACTAATAACAATATCTAAATGATAAAACAAACAAACACAATAAGACCTATACCTGCACCTCTAAATTGTATTTGTTCTGGCTGACCTGTATAGCTTGTGATTTTGCACAATCTTGTATGTCAATGTGTGAATCAGGCTCAGCTTCTAGACCTTATATGATAAACAGTTTCTAGAGATTCTTATATTCAGCATGACCATACATAACTATTAAACATATTTGCCGACTCTCCCGGAATTCCCGGGAGGCTCCTGAATTTTGGGGAGTCCTCACGGACTTAATCGCGTCATTAAGCTCCACCCCCTCCATTCAATGCCGTGAATTTCTGCTTTTTATGGCTTTCTCCCCCAGATCTCCCGCGGGAGAAATCTTAAAAGTTGGCATGTATGCTATTAAAGTGTTAAATCCATACTTGTATTGATGAAAATACAAATTAATGTTATATGTTTTCATGGATTGGTGACTAGGAACTTTGTTTTTTGTGATTTTAAATCAGACACTAATGGGTTGAGTATATTTGAGATGTACACTCCACTAAAGACTTCTCCAGAACCAGGAAAGGAAGGATGTTCAGTAACTGTATGTAACACCCCCTTGTGTATTAAGCGTTGTGAGGGTATATATATATATTGAACCACGCAGATGCTTCTCACCTTGGTACTTGGTTTTCAGTGCCTCCACCCGAATCTCTGCTTTCTCTTCTGGGGGGTGTTCAAAAGATACACCAGGGGAAGATTCGGGAAACCCCCTGCCCAGTATTAACACTCTGTGACAAAATGTGTGCTGCAAAAGCCAGCCAGGCACATTTATTTAAATGGAAATCCTAAATGCAGCTTTGTAATTTTATAGAAAAATATACTTTGGTATAATTTGAAATAATAGTGCAAACAATACAATACAGTAATAAAACAAGTGTGGATGAAAGTGGCGCACCACTTCTTACTATGCACACCAAGTTAACACAAAAACACGCAATAAATCAATAACAGCATACAATATAATATAATATATAACAATATAACCATTAACTGTCACAGCTTTATACACATGAAAAAATATATCAGATATCTTACTTGCTCCTGATACTGTGAATATCTTGCAGGGTGAATTTATATATTTTCCCTTATAGCCCTACAATGTACTGCCAAACACACACAGCAGTATTCAAACACACCACACAAATAGAGCAGTGCACTGCAAGTTGGGGCCCTTCTGTATGTATGCAGCATGGCATGGAAACATCATGTGTCCAGTTTGCAGATTTTGGAGGTCTTTAAATCACTTGCAGTGAGGTACAGCAGTCACAGTATGCAGACCCTCCTCTAGCAACAACTGTAAAATCCTTTCTAATTTGTATCCTGGGACTTGTAGTTCCACAAGTGCTGATTAGACACACACTTGGTGCATATTTACCTGCCCACCCATCTATCCCTAACTCTTCAGCCCTTGTGGCCAGATATAGTCCAAACCCCACTTGAACAACAACAGATAGATAAAAATAACCAGTAACTTATCTGCACCAGTGTGTCACAGGTCTGAACTTGATTATCTCCAAAATGGCTGACTTGTAAAATGTCCTTCTTCAGAGATGCATGCAAACCTCCTCCTACAGCTTCAAACTGTGGCTTCCAGCAGGTTCTGTTCAGAACTGCACCGAGTTTTGATATCTCTGCAGACTGCTCTCTCTGCTCAGATCACTCATCCAGTGCCCTCCTGCCTAGGGTCACCTATCTGAACTGGTCACACAGCTCAGTCTCTCCCAGGATGCTCCTCTCTCTCTCTCTCTCTCCGCCCTCTGGTTTCTCAGTCGTCTTAGGCTCCGCCCCCTCTTCATAACAGGTTTCTGGGAGATGTAGTTCCTTCTCCTTGACTGGTAAATAGCTATATGCATCTCTTTTCTTACTGATGCAATTGTGATTATTAGCCCCTGGGTGCTCAAGTCCAACTGCAGCATCCCCAGGGGTTACACACTCCCCCTGTGGGGCAAGTCCACAATGAACAAATGATGAGGCTTGTCCCACATCCTGCAAATTTAAAGGGGTTAAGACATCCTGTCTAAATACACTTCCACATCCATACACAACATGCCCTGGCATAACAGATATGGGAGTCAGATATGGCCACTGATAGACCCAGCTAGGATGAATCACCTTAGGAATCTCAGTCATATGACCTAGACTATCATAAGTCAACATCATTGGGGCTCTAGGGGTCCTTTTAGGCCGACCCTGGACTGGTGGGTTCCCTTCCTCTCCCCCCAACACCCTGTTGGGGCGTTCAGTGCATCCTCCATCTGGATCAACGACGTCCCCATCCATGTCAACTTCCTGGTTAGAGCCTTCCTCTACTGAACACTGAGAATCCAACCGTCCAGCTACTCTTGGGTTGACACTTTCATCTGAAATGGCAGGCATAGTTCTCCTTTCTTCTACTTGTGGAGGTCTTACAGCGGCCCCCTCGGTAGACCTAGTGAGCCTTCTGATATCTTGTCTCCAATCTATTTCTCCCAATTTACCTGGAGCATCATACCCCCAATCATCTCCATCATCTTCTTCTGTGGTCGGTTCTCTGATTCGCCGTGATCTTCTGGGTGTGGACACGTTTGGCTCATCTGTTTCAGGCTCCTCCCAAAACCGGACACCATCTCTGATGGGAAGCAAATGTTGTCGATGGTATGTCTTTATAGGGCCTGTTAGCCCCTCGGGCCTAATTCGATAGGCTGGGATGTCTGGCAATTTTGCAACCACAACATGAGGATCCTTTCGCCAACGATTGGCTAACTTGTGTTTCCCCGGGAGGCCCAAGTGTCTAAGTAAAACCCTGTCACCTGGCTCCAGAATATGCTCCTTGACCTGTAGATCATAACGACCCTTGTTTCGTTGTCCAGCTTTTGATGCAGCTGCTTCCGCTAGTCTGTAGGCCTCCTTTAGTTCTTGTTTCAGCTGCTCCACATATTTCAAATGGGGCTTTTCTTGGGGATCAGCAGTGTCCATTCCAAAACAGATATCGATTGGTAATCTAGCCTCCCTTCCAAACATTAAGAGATATGGGGAGTACCCCGTGGACTCGTTTTTCGTGCAATTGTAGGCGTGGACCAAATGGCTGATGTGCCTACTCCAATGTGCCTTTTTTTTAGTGTCCAAAGTGCCCATCATGCTGAGAAGGGTCCGATTAAATCTCTCCGGCTGCGGATCTCCTTGGGGATGGAAAGGAGTAGTCCTGGACTTCTTTATCCCGCAGACCTCGCACAGTTCTTTTATTAGCTTGCTCTCAAAATCCCGACCCTGATCTGAATGAATGCGGGCAGGCAGTCCATAGTGGACAAAGAACTTTTCCCATAGGATTTTTGCCACGGTCACAGCTCTCTGGTCTTTTGTCTGGTAGGCTTGAGCATAACGGGTGTAATGATCTGTCACCACTAGAATGTTACACTTGTTGCTTTCATCCGGTTCCACTGATAGAAAGTCAATACATACTAACTCTAAAGGCCCATTGCTGGATATATTCTTTAAGGGGGCAGCCTTTTCTGGGAGGGATTTTCGAAGTATGCATGTCCCACAAGATTTACAATAACTCTCAATGTCTATCTCCATTTTCGGCCAGTAGAATCTATCTGAAATTAAACTCATGGTCTTCTCTATTCCCAGGTGGCCGTGTTTATCATGCAACGCACGGAGAACCATGGGACGGTGCTTCTTTGGCAATACTAGCTGTTTCCTCTCTCTGCCATCTTTGCGGCTGGTTTCTCTATACAGTAGCCCCTGCTTCACCACCAATGACTCTCTCTGTCTGCTTAGCAAAATAGCTTCCTCCGTTTTCAAACTACTCGGGTGGATTCTTTGTCTGTGTTTAACAGACCACCTAACTGCTGCTATAGAGGAGTCATTCTGCTGATCTTCTTTGACTTGGCTTGAACTCAACTTCTGAAGATCACTGAGCTCCATTTGACTCAGCCAGCAATATTGTCTTGGTAGTGCATCTGTCGTTGCCCCTAGAGCTGTTAAGCATTCTTTGACTGGAGGCACGACCACACGTCCCTCGTGACACATCCCCTTCACCTCTGGAGCTGGCAACTCTATCCATTCTTCTTCCTGAGATTCCACAAACCTTCCCGGTAATCTTGACAAAGCATCGGCATCTACATTTCTTCTCCCAGGCCTGTACTTTATTGTGAAATTGTAAATGGCCAGCGCCGCCAACCATCTGTGCCCAGTTGCATCTAGCTTTGCTGTGGTCTGCACATATGTGAGGGGATTGTTGTCTGTATGCACTTCGAATGGTACTCCATACAAGTAGTCGTGAAGTTTGTCAACAACTGCCCACTTAAGGGCCAGGAACTCCAACTTATGCACCGGGTAGTTCCGTTCACTGGGTGAGAGACCTCGACTGATGTAATAGACTGGTCTTAACCTTCCTTCTTGCACTTGGTATAGCACTCCCCCAAGTCCCTCAAAGGAGGCATCTACATGCAGAATGTATGGTAACTCTGGATCGGCATATGCCAGAACAGGCGCTTGAATCAGGCAGGTTTTCAATCCTTCAAAAGCTTGTTCGCAAGCCTCACTCCACCTTTCCCCGAACGCATCATTTACCCGGAACAATGGTTTCTCTTTCCGATGGGAACCTCTTGGAGCAGGATAACCTCGAGTTAGATCTGTAAGAGGCTTGACAAGTTTACTGTAGTTTGGGACAAACCTTCTGTAATAGCCACAGAACCCCAAAAAAGACCTTAATTCCTTCAGTATTGTTGGTCGAGGCCATTCTTTCACCGCTTCTATCTTCGCTGAATCTGTAGAAATTCCTTCCCGATCCACAACATATCCCACATACTTGACCTGGGTTTTACAGAAGCTACACTTGTCAAGGGACAACTTCAACCCTTTCTTTATTAAGCGATCCAATACCTTGAGGAGTCTTTCGTTGTGCTCATTCAATGTTTGGCCAAATACTATCAAATCATCCAAGTATACCAGCACTTCCCTGAAATTCATGTCACCCACAACATCATCCATGCATCGTTGGAAAGTGGCTGGAGCCCCTGATAATCCTTGTGGCAATCTTTTGAACTGAAAGAATCCAACCGGGCAGATGAAGGCGGTTTTCTCAGCATCCTTCTGACTCATCAATATCTGATAGTACCCGCTGCGTAGATCTAGCACAGAAAACCACTTGCTTCCCTGAAGACAATCAAGGGCTTCGTCTATCCTAGGGACAGTGTACTGATCAGGAATCGTGCGCTTGTTTAATGTCCGGTAGTCCACGCACATCCGTATTTTTCCCGTCTTCTTTCTAGCCACCACAATAGGAGAAGCATAGGGACTCTCAGATCTCTCAATCACATCATTCTCTAGCATCTCCCTTAAATGTTCCCGAATATCATCCAAATCAGCAGGGGCTAGGCGTCTTGACCGTTCTCGGAAAGGTCTGTCGTCCGTTAGCCTTATGTGGTGCTCCACTCCTGTCGCTAGACCTAAATCCCAGTCCCCCGAAGAGAAGGCAGCCTCTCTTTGTAGCATTTGCATAACTAGCCAGTGTCGGTCTTCTTGACTAGCATCACTACCATTAAAGCATTGATCAAAACTTCCTATTTGTAATGTGGTTTCTTTCTGAGATTTTTTTTCCTCTTTCTTCTTATAAGCAGCAAGGCACATAGGATGAATCTTAAGTGTTTTACTATAACTTGCTCCTCCCACCTCTTGGCACCAGTTGGCCAGTATCTCGAACAAATGGGAGTTAGTTCCAATAATCACTGAGACATCTCGAGGTTCTCCTTCGGCCTCAGGACAGACAAGTGCAAGCACGTTCACCTCTTCTTCTATTCCAGCTACTTCCCGTGGGAACTTCAAAGGTACAGTGATGTACCCAAGGTAGGGATAATTCTTGTCACTCAGACCCCAGATGGTCAGTCCACACAATGGCTTTATGGGCAAGTCAGATAGATTATCTCGGTACCACTTCTCGAACACAATGGACACCTGTGAACCACTATCTAGCAAGGCCATACAAGGTCTCCCATTTAGACATGCCGGCACGTGAGGAGAAGGTCCCAGCAATCCTTTGGGCAAAAGACCCCATTCCAGGTGAGAGTTCCCCACAGTGTTAATGTCAGCTTTCTTTAGAGGGCCAGTGTGGGGGTTCCTGGTCCTCCCTTTCAGTTTTCCGAAAGCTTCCTATCCCGGTGGGATGGTGAGGGTGACCACCTTCCTCCCTTCCTCTGAGGACATTGTCTAGCGAGATGCCCAACTTCTCCACAAGTGAAACAATTGTTCTGTTTCCGAGTAGTGTTAGCTTCGAGAACTTGCCGGGGGTGGATGTTCGGGTGCAGTTGCTCGGTAGTGTGGTATTTCAGCATCTGTGCTTGAATCTGCTTCTGCATCTCCAACAACTGAGCAATCTGCTCACCTTGTTTCTCCACAATCTTCATTAACTCAGTGCTGGGAAGGTCAGCCTCGGGCTTTGACTGTACGACCTTGACTTTCTTGGTCACCCTCTCTCGGGATTTAACTATAGCTTCCTCTTGTTTAACATCTTGTATCAACTGAAGAAAAGTAGGTGATGGTTGTCCCAGTTGAGCATTTCTTATCTTCATCGCTACTGGGTCATGGGACAGAGCACCCCGTAACAACTGTTGCATACGCCTGTCGTCTACTTCTGCTAGGGGTATTCCTTTCTTTGACACAATAAGGTGGATCAGCTTGTCCAGCCGATAGATATAATTGGACAATGTCTCCCCTGACTCCTGATAGGTGTGGCGTAGCTGATAGAGCAGATCTGTTGCATCCTCTGCCATTCCATATTCCTGATCTAGAGTCGCTAAGTAGTGTCGTGCAGTGGCTTGGGGGTCACTTCTCCGTACAGCTTGGATTAGTTCTCCAGCGGGACCTCGCAGACTTTCAACGATCCGCTGTCTCTTATAGGGTTCGGAGCAATGCCATTCCTCCAGGTATTGGGAAGCCATCTCTTTCCATGCCTCGTAAGTTTCTTCCCCAGTAGGGACTGGTTTTATTCCTGAGAAGAGCCGGAGCCTTCTGTAGCCCCCCTCATGCTGTGACTTTCCTAACTGGTCTACCAGTTTCTGTACAGCAGTGAGGAACAGTTCGCTTTGATCCTCATCAGTTTTCCTAGTACTGGAGGGTGACTGAGAATTCTCTTCCCTGGCCTGAGGGAATACTTGTCGGTTAATATCTCCATCTGGAAGTTCAGCATTAAGAGGTGCTGCGACTAGCTGTTTTGGCTTTAACGGTAACACAATATGCCATTGTTGTTTTTGTGGCCCAGAAACGAGGGAGGGAAGAAAATCTTTATCCAATTCTGCTTGCGTCTCACAGAGGATCAGACTGGTCTTATGCTGATCTCTACCTTTCCATCCAAGGATTTTAGGATGTTCTACCCCATAAATCCTGTGGAGCACATGCAGGACTTCCTCATCTGTCACTCCCTGAGAGTCACCATAGATCCCTAAACATCGAGTTGGGGCCACAGTCTGTTGTTCACACCACAGAAACACTTCTTCTCTTATACTATCCATGACGTCTGTGCTGATGGGTTTCACTGAGTGTGTCTTCAGTATCTCAGCAGTGCCTCCACTGTAACACCCCCTTGTGTATTAAGCGTTGTGAGGGTATATATATATATTGAACCACGCAGATGCTTCTCACCTTGGTACTTGGTTTTCAGTGCCTCCACCCGAATCTCTGCTTTCTCTTCTGGGGGGTGTTCAAAAGATACACCAGGGGAAGATTCGGGAAACCCCCTGCCCAGTATTAACACTCTGTGACAAAATGTGTGCTGCAAAAGCCAACCAGGCACATTTATTTAAATGGAAATCCTAAATGCAGCTTTGTAATTTTATAGAAAAATATACTTTGGTATAATTTGAAATAATAGTGCAAACAATACAATACAGTAATAAAACAAGTGTGGATGAAAGTGGCGCACCACTTCTTACTATGCACACCAAGTTAACACAAAAACACGCAATAAATCAATAACAGCATACAATATAATATAATATATAACAATATAACCATTAACTGTCACAGCTTTATACACATGAAAAAATATATCAGATATCTTACTTGCTCCTGATACTGTGAATATCTTGCAGGGTGAATTTATATATTTTCCCTTATAGCCCTACAATGTACTGCCAAACACACACAGCAGTATTCAAACACACCACACAAATAGAGCAGTGCACTGCAAGTTGGGGCCCTTCTGTATGTATGCAGCATGGCATGGAAACATCATGTGTCCAGTTTGCAGATTTTGGAGGTCTTTAAATCACTTGCAGTGAGGTACAGCAGTCACAGTATGCAGACCCTCCTCTAGCAACAACTGTAAAATCCTTTCTAATTTGTATCCTGGGACTTGTAGTTCCACAAGTGCTGATTAGACACACACTTGGTGCATATTTACCTGCCCACCCATCTATCCCTAACTCTTCAGCCCTTGTGGCCAGATATAGTCCAAACCCCACTTGAACAACAACAGATAGATAAAAATAACCAGTAACTTATCTGCACCAGTGTGTCACAGGTCTGAACTTGATTATCTCCAAAATGGCTGACTTGTAAAATGTCCTTCTTCAGAGATGCATGCAAACCTCCTCCTACAGCTTCAAACTGTGGCTTCCAGCAGGTTCTGTTCAGAACTGCACCGAGTTTTGATATCTCTGCAGACTGCTCTCTCTGCTCAGATCACTCATCCAGTGCCCTCCTGCCTAGGGTCACCTATCTGAACTGGTCACACAGCTCAGTCTCTCCCAGGATGCTCCTCTCTCTCTCTCTCTCTCCGCCCTCTGGTTTCTCAGTCTTCTTAGGCTCCGCCCCCTCTTCATAACAGGTTTCTGGGAGATGTAGTTCCTTCTCCTTGACTGGTAAATAGCTATATGCATCTCTTTTCTTACTGATGCAATTGTGATTATTAGCCCCTGGGTGCTCAAGTCCAACTGCAGCATCCCCAGGGGTTACATGTAAAAGGTGATAACAGTTATGGTTGTCAGCAGCTGTCTGTCTTAAGATTTCTATAATGACTAGTTCATGTCGTGAACATAGAGAACTTACAGTTATTTATAAGGGATAAATCATAACTGCAGTGTAAATATGTTATATCAAATGAATCCATTGATACGTTTAGCTAAAGTGTAAAATGTGAAGACAAAAAGTCCTGTTGTATGTGTGTATTTGATGGCTCTGCACAGCCCAGTGTGAGAAGATAGGAGTGTCACCTGTAAAAGCTTCAAAGGGCTCTTGCTGTGAGATATATCCTGGCACAGGTTAGTTTTTAGACTCCTGAAAAGACTTTGTGGGGCCGGTCACAGCTGGACATCCTTGCAGTCCAAGGCAGCATTGTGAAGGTGTATACAGGTATATAGAAATATGAGCTTCCAAGGAAAATGTCTTTATAGTTCATATTTTGGGAAATCCGGGTACCACTCCATACTGAGGAGCAGAAATCACACCACGGTTGTGAATGACAGGTACAGGTGGTATCCGGGAACAACTAAAATCTTTGGAAAAAGTATGTCACAGTGTCAACATTTTATCATATTTGGTATCAAAAGATGGACAAATTCATAGGGGATTTATTAATAATGAAATTGGGTCTGTGTGACACTCCACAGAAAAGTTAGGTCACATAGTAGAATTGGGTAGTAAATCAGGCAATATGCAAATGGTGATTGAAAAAAGTATCACAGACACAACCCCAGGGGGCGGACATGTGTGAAAGTGTCGTTAAAAAACTGAGACCAGTTACAACAAATTGTCAGACTTTTGGGAAAATCAATCCACGTTGATAAGCTGTCCATCTTCCTTGCCAATTTCCCATGGCACAGAGTATGCAGTTCATGTAAGTGACACTCTGAATGTAACCCCTTTTATTGTAAACTGTTTTGCTTGTTATGTCAATCCATTAATTGTTTATTCATTATTTTTTTTATATCTGTATGCCCTATACCCCACCACCAGTAGCTGCACAGAAATACCAGTCACCAATGGCTGATTTAGGGGGCAATTCAATTGGCCGCGTTACTGCCGAAAGTAACGCAGCCTGCGAACTATTGCTAATATTATGGTAATAGTGCGCACTATTACCATTACTACGGTAATCTTTAACGCTGTTTTTTGCTCGCAGCTCAGGGAGCCGCAAGCAGAAATTAGGGATAAAATTACCGTATTAACGGTAATAGATTTAACGCTGCGCTCCTTCAGAGGGAATTCAATTCCCCCCTTATTATTTTCAGATGATAATGCTGCTGCCTTACAGTGGCCGCACACACTTCCCCCACCACAGAGCTATAATTGTTATTCCTCTACCTTTATGTGTCGATAGTTCCTCACACGTCTTAACCTATGCAATTATAGCGCAGATTACAAGAGTCACGATCGTTTGTTCTGATATTGCAAGAGTGTGGAAGCTCCTGCATTCATGCTTTATCATACCAAAATACATTGCATGTGTTAATTTCTTTGTCTAAACTTCCTAAAAATCACGATCAACAATGTTGGACAAATGTGGAAGTGTGTACGCACTCACGACCAGCAGCGTAGGCAGATATCTGTACAGTGTGCGGAGTGACGATCTTTTCAGCAGATGGTTATGAGATGAAGAGCACAGATCTGAAGGTAACTCGTGTAGGTGTGTACACATGAATCTACATGCTCATCGGGATTTTCAATCGTCCGTGGAATCATTACAGAAATTGCGTCTGAAGTAAACATAGGTCTGTACCCAGCTTCAGATTGTAAACTTACTTTGCAGGGTTATTCCTTAAGTGTATTGGGTTTATTTATAAAGGTTGTTTAAAAAATGTCAAAAGTCTTCTTGTGTTTTAAACTTTTTTATGTAATTGATTTCAAATAGGTAAAATGCACAGCAGAGTCCGGCATAAACAGACTTCTTGATTTCCCTGATGGTGAAATCAAAAGAGCGAATAGGAGTAGGGGCTACACTGAGGTAAATAGAAGAAAATGAAAAAAAAAAAACCTCTGAATGGAAATGATTTTCCATTCTGCATTGACAGATTCTTCATTGACTTCAATTGCAGTTCTTTCCCCCATTGACTTCCATTATAGTACTTATAGTACCGCCCCTCTGCTCAAAAAATGCTTAACGCTTTACTGTTTTACCACAAACAAGGCAAACTGAATGAAACTGAATTATTTATGGGGCATTGCTTACAGAAACCACACTGTTAGTGGATTGTTATATTTTTACAGCCCATAGCAGTAGATATATCACACCTTTTAAAAAGGAAAAGGGGAGGTGTCACCCATAGCAACTAATCAGATTCCAGCTATCATTTATCTCATACTTGTCAACTCTCCCTGAATGTCAGGGATTCTCCCTGAAATAGGGGTGATCTCCCTCACTCCCTGAAGAGTCTGGCATTCTCCCTGATGCTGAGCCAGTACAAGGCGTGGTTGGCTTCACATCTGTGGCATGATGACATAGTTCAGAAATTGTGTCCTATGTCCATGTATTGATGCCTATAGAGGTGGCCATTTTCATGGAGACCAAGATTTAATCAAAGACTGACAGATAAGACAGCATGACTTCAGTAATGGAGACAGAAATGTTAAAGACACTTCAGTCTCTAGAGATTCATTACCTGCTTTTCTTTAACGCATAGTTGCCTACTCTCCCGGAATGTCCGGGAGACTCCTGCATTTCTGGGAGACCTCCTGGGCTCCTGGGAGAGCAGGGCAACCTCCTGGTTCTCACCTCCGCAACAGATAAGTGGCGGGGGCGGGGCTTAATGACGAAAATATTGTGTCATCCTAGGGGCCAAAATGATGCGATTCATCAAGCCCCGCCCCCACATACCCACCTCCCCCGGGATCTCCCTGAAGCCAACTAGGAAAAGTTGGCAAGCATGATTTATCTAGCACATTCTAGAAAATGATAGCTAGAATCTGATTGGTTGCTATGGACGACACCTCCACTTTCCCTTTTTATAACGTTTGATAAATCTACCTCATAATGAGAAATAGGAATTTATAACAAGAAATAGATTAAATAATACACTCCATAAGCCATGACCACGGGTTGTTTTCTTTTAAACAAAGAAAGCTTTGTCTTTATGAATTATATAACAGGATGCAGCACTGCCACTTGATACACTGTAGACCGTTTCCATCTCTGGGTCTATGTTTTTCTACATGGTATTATGGTAATTTATTTATGTGACGCTTTAATCTATGTATAAACAACATCAATCAGGAACGTACAGATGCACTTTGCTGTTTAAAATAAAAGACATTTATCAACCCGTTGACTTGAAGCATTAATTCTGGTCATCTAATTTAATCTATCGCTTAACACTGTCCTATAGTTGTTTTGAGGGCAGTATTTTAAGGAGTAAAGAATATGTTAAATATTATCTAATGTATTGTACAATAATGAAAATACAATGTAACAAACAGAGTTAGATCTGCTGTATAAATCTAATGGGTAAGCTTGATAGGAATCAAAACAAGCCACACCTAGTAATAATACATAAATTAAGGGCTAGATTTACTAAGATGCTGGTTTGAAAAAGTGGGGATGTTGCCTATAACAACCAATCAGATTCTAGCTTTCATTTATTTAGTACCTTCTACAAAATGACAGCTAGAATCTGATTGGTTGCTATAAGCAACATCTCCACTTTTTCAAACCCACAGCTTAGTAAATCTAGCCCTAAGACTTTTCTCCGTGCCAATCCAATCAGGACACAGCTTTTAGAAAGCTTTCTTTGATTCCTCCAAAATAACGAGTAAAACACAATAGTCATCATAATAATTATAATAAAATTAAAGCCATTGTACCCTGCATTCCTTTGCCACCAATGAGCGAATATAAACATGCCTGGCAACTGCACGGGCTGTTATAGCAGATAGGCGCCATCCCGCTGGGCATTTAAATGAATTGGTGACAGTGGTTTAATGCCCCAGTGATGTCATATTTGTGTGTGATTCCCACAGTCCCTGAATCTCACCTCCCCGATGTGGGAGCAGATTGAGGTGATAACATTTTCTTGCACATGTGAGAAAGTTGGACGTACAATGTATTGAATAGGTTTCTACATGCCTGTCTTATATATTGTACAGGAAAATAATAGAGATGCTCACTCACCCCAGTGAACTGGTTTTGGTTTTGGATCTGGATTAGCTTCGCGTTTTGGTTTTGGTTTTGGAAAAACTACCCTCGTGTGTTTTGGTTTTGGATTTTTTAGAAATTTTGCTCTTTTTTTTGTTCCTACATTATTATTAGCCTCAACAACACTAATTTCAAGTCATTTGCAGTTAATTTTGACCACCTCATCATCATCATCATTTATTTATATAGCGCCACTAATTCCGCAGCGCTGTACAGAGGACTCATTCACATCAGTCCCTGCCCCATTGGAGCTTACAATCTAAATTCCCTAATATAGACACACACTCACATATAGACACAGACAGACAGAGTCTAGGGTCAATTTTGATAGCAGCCAATTAACCTACTAGTATGTTTTTGGAGTGTGGGGGGAAACCGAAGTACCCGGAGGAAACCCACGCAAGCACAGGGAGAACATACAAACTCCACACTGATAAGGCCATGGTCGGGAATCAAACTCATGACCCCAGTGCTGTGAGGCAGCAGTGTTAACCACTAGGCCAATGTGCTACCTCACAGGCTTTTTACAGACAAATACTGCAGCGACCTGGCTGGATGGTAAGCGACAGAGCAATGACACAAACACACGGCAGTTCCTAGCACATCTAGGACACATTGGCACACAGCCGTGGCAGAAAAGAAAATTGGGGGTCCGCCCTCCCTCCCACCCATCTTAAAAAGGAATTCAAAACTCGCGAGATCCGAGATCCGAAAATGTCACGATGACGTTTTGCCTCGTTTGCAATTCAGAGGGCACGCGACAGTCCCCTAAGTTCGGGTGTCTTCGGTTCTCGAGCAACCGAGCCTGAGCATCTCTAGAAAATAATATGGACATGAAAATAATTGAATGGGGTGAAGTAAACCATCAGTAATATTTTCACGCATGAAGCATCATCATTGGAGGAAGCAAGGAATTGAATAGGCTGCTTGATGTCAGTAGAGTGTGACTAGGGGACCTTCTGTGGAAACAGATAGGTTTTCTTCCCCGTTACAGTGATCTGTGGAGGACTGTGCTGTTGTAAAGCTGAGCAGGTAAAGGAAGAGGGTTTGATCGCAGCGCAGAGAGAGCTGTCCCACTCGTCACATGCTGCAGGCTGTCACTCATTCCTCTGCCATAGTCTCTTTCTCTGTTGAACACTCTCTCCCACCTAGTTCATTGACTGAATATTTTTGCCAACAGCAGGAGAGCAAGGAAATGAGTGAAAGTGACAGGATTAAACGGGGGCTTCTAGCCAAAGCACAGCGCAGTACTTGCAACATTAAGTCCCAGCATTCTGTTAATATATTTTGTGCCTTTAAAGTGCATTTAAATATACTTATTTTTGAAATGGCAATATTTTATGTGAGGTACCCAGGCAGCAAATGAATGACGACTTAGTGGTCTAGTGATGAAACCAGTATTATAAATGTTGGCTGCAAAACAATAGTTTGTAACTCTCAAGAGAATACCTATAGAGGTGTAAATTTTGGGAGATGTGATGTATTCCACAGGTAGGGTGTAATTTTAGGCAATATAATGTAAGGTCAGCTAAGATAATGTCTTGTTGGGAGGTGCGATAAAATGATGGGAAGTGTGATGCAACTTTGGGAGATGTAGTCGAAATGTCGACAATAAACATGTTGTCATTCAGAATGTTGACATGTTCATTAGGTCAACAGGGTTAACATGTCGACATTGTGATTGTCGACAGATTGTAAAGTCAACATTTAACAATATCAACGTAAAAGGTCAAGCTGGGTACACTCTACAGAAAATTTCTCCCGATGCGATATCGCTAATGATTTTACCAATGACTGAAAGTCTCGATCAGCATGCTGATTCATGTGTACACACTATACACGTTTTATAAGATTTACCTTCAGATCTGAGATCTTCATCTGTCATAACCATCGGCTGAAAAGATTGTGACTCTGTAAACTCTATGGAGATCTGCCTACACTGCTGGTCGTGAGTGTGTACACACTGTAGAATTTGCCTGTGCTTTTGAACGCTAAAACATGATCGTAGGAGCGTACAAACGAATACGATATCGGACCTGACGGTCGTTTATCGTGTGATTGGTGCGATAATCGGGTGAAAAGCTGTAGCCTTAGATCATACTTGCCTACTCTCCTGGAATTCCCGGGAGGCTCCCAAATTTCGGAAGAGTAGGCAAAGCTCCTGCATTTGCCCGAAAGTCACGGCATTGAATGGAGGGGGCGGGGCTTAATAGCATCATTAAGCTCCACCCCCTCCATTCAATGCCGTGAATTTCGGTTTTTTATAGTGGGGGTGGGGGCGAAAATGTCACCACGCCCTCCTCCTACGACCTTGTCACATGAATTGTCCCCCGGATCTCTCGGGGGAGAAATTTAAATGTTGGCAAGTATGCCTTAGATTAAACCAGCAATACAGTAAAAAAAAAAAACAACCAAAAAAAACCCCGGAGCAATACATACTGTGAGAGAGAGGAACGTTACATTTATTGACAGAATATTATAATCAGGCGGGTTATTGTATTACCTCTGTACATTCTGATAACCTCTGTATGGACAAAATGGCCTAAACATACAATATGTGATGCTGGATGCATGTAAAGGTTTCACAACTTCCTCTACAATTTAATTCACCCTTTTCCTTCCTGTGTCCAGCAGTTGTTAGTAATGGCAGCTCCGTGCTCAGATATGCGAAGGGCGGGTTGCTGAGCTGACACTTCACAAACTGGAAATTGGGGTCAGGTAGGTTGAGTAAATATTTGATTTGGTTTAGTTTAGTAGAGTGTAATAGAAACACACCAACATTCCTGCCTTACAGGGATGAATAAAATATGAGCGCCAGATGTAAAGGTTCTTCAAAGGCTGCTGTGTAACATTCACACCGGCAGATTTACTGATATTGCTGTTTGTCCTGGGATGTCAGGGTTTAAACCATCACCATCATTTATTTATATAGCGCCACTTATTCCACAGCGCTGTACAGTGAACTCACATCAGTCCCTGCCCCATTGGAGCTTACAGTTTAAATTCCCTAACATACACACACACAGACAGACTAGGGTCAATTTATTAGCAGCCAATTAACCTACCAGTATGTTTTTGGAGTGTGGGAGGAAACTGGAGCACCCGGAGGAAACCCACGCAAACACGGGAAGAACATACAAACTCCTCACAGATAAGGCCATGGTTGGGAATTGAACTCATGACCCCAGTGCTGTAAGGCAGAAGTGCTAACCACTACACCACCATGCTGCCCATAAATAGTGAACATTTATAGTTTATTAATGTACAATAAAACCTGTTCTTGACTCCTTTATGACTAAAAGTATCTCACACTTTTGTGACCAAAAGATTTTACAGTTCTGACGTACATTTGGTAAATCAGGAAAACTGTTTTTTTTGTGTTTTTATTTTAAAACAGATATTGCTTTCTGTTGGCAGCATAGTGAAATAATTGTAATTTTTAAGTGCATTATAAAACAAAAGATACATAATTAGTGTAACCTTACAAATTTTCCTTAATAACTGTTTAATTCTCCAGTTCTTTTGAGTATATTGACGACAAATATGTGTCCTTTATGTAAGGTTTAATTGATGTATTTTTATTTATTTTTTTTGATGAATTTTTAAATATTTTATTTGTGTCATTTTCTTTGTAACCTTGACATATTATTGTATCACTATTGTAACTGGTGTTACTGGCAGGCAAATCTGCAGGCAGCCACTGAGGACTTTAAACGATATTGGTTAATTGGATTTTTGTGAAAAACAACATATCCTGTGAGCCCCAGGCGGCAGGGAGTGATCTGAAAGGGGATAAACATTCCTGACAGCCGGACCGGTGACAGAGAGAGGAAGGCAGGAGAGTGAGTTCTGCCGGGAGTCTTACCTGGCCTAGCCCCAGCAGGCCATCTAGCAGGGCATACTTACCTACTCTCCCGTAATATCCAGGAGACTCCTGAATTTCGTGGAGTTCTTCTGGACTACCGGAAGTGTAGGCTGCCCTCCCAGATCCTGCCTAATCTTCTTGTGAAGTGGGAGGGGCTGTGATGATGTCATTTGTTGAGAATCATGTCATCATAGGCCGCCCCCTACTGCACGATATTGTGAATTGCGGCATTGAAGCTGTGATGATGCATGTTGCTTTGTCACAGAACAAGCCGGGTCAGCAACAATCAGGAATACACCAGTACCAAACGAGAGGCAGAAGAACAGTCAGGGACAGTCCGGGTCAGGATATACAGGAATCAGCCATGATATACACAGGAACGCTGGAGTACAGGTATGGAGCCGAATACTCTGGCACAGGCCTGTGCACTGAGCGGGTTTAAATAGCTGAGCTGAAGAGCAGGACGGGTCCCAGGACAGGTCACATGACCACAGGCTCAGAGCTCTTAAAGGGCCATGCGCCTTCTGTTGTGCAAAGTATTATTATTATGGCACAAGGTTCTGCACCTGTAGCGGAGGGATGAATAGAGGGCCCGTGCCAGACAGTCTGAATAGTAATTACCGGACTTCAATGTGTGACTGGATGTCTGAAAAGAAATGATACTAACTCCCAAGAACTTTATTTTGGGAGGCATTAAAGCTTCCTAGTAGCACCATTGGGGTTTCTTACATTGGTGACATCCCTGATGACATCACCATTGTAACTCCACAAGAATTCCTATGGTCAATGGGTAATTCTGGGCTCCCCAATAATATGATCACTGCCTTCACTTTGAACGCATTGTACAGCTGAACCTGAAGCCTGGAACCATGAGTGACATTTCCTGGACACTACACTGCTACCCAACGATATAACTGAGTGCTTGGGGCCGCACTCTGACATACAAGGCTGCCATATTGAAGTACCATTTGCAGTTGGCACGTCAGCACAAAGCCCGCCACGGCACAAGTTGAAAAAAATTTGCTTTTTTTTAGGACTGAAAAGGATATACTGTATATAAACATTTCTTTTGTTTCTACGAAAGGATTTCCAGTGCTTGGAGGAGGAGGAATATAAGGATCATTGGCCTCTGTGGAGAAACATAGAGCTTAATAGAGATGCAGTTCCTACTTCCTCCCATCCATGTTGCATCATGATTTTTATTAAAAACCCATGTGCACTGTATCTGATTTATTTCCTAGCGATCAATGAGCTCTATGTTAACCTCCACCTTCCATCTATGTACCTGCTAAACAAGTTGAATGTATGACGTTAGTTTCATATAGAGGTGTATTTAACACCACAATCTTATATCACTTCTGTAATTGAGAACCCTGCACCTTCTACTATGTCATTTTGACTCTATGGATTCCTACTTACCTCCATTCCCCTCCTCCCATCATAACACTGCCCCAGTCACAGGCTGCACGGTCCTCACTATCTTCATAACGAGCTACCTCCTACGAGATCAGCACATTTGTCTCCTGAAAGACTCTGTACTGCTAGGAACATGTTGATGAATCAGATGTAGATTGAATACAATAAGGGGCTCTGAGTCAAGGCAAAAAGTGTTTTAAAATGGAACATGACATAAATGATAAGTAATAATGTGGTTCCACAGAGCTAAAATTGAAAAAAAGTAAACACACAATAAAGGCACCCCAAAACACCTCATCGTAGCTAGAGGGGCTTATCCCTGACAGGGGGCATCAGCAGGAATCAGGGGAGAGGGGGGGTGAATGGGGACGGTGGTAGTCAGCATATCGATGCTGACTACCCCGACAAGACTTACCCCGACGTCTTCACACAGAAGGGCTCCTTCCTGATGACGCTGCAGGACGACCGATGTGCCAAGCGTCTGTAAGCAATGGCGATGAATGAAAAAGCTGCCGCGTCTTGAAGACATCACTGCCAACCGCGATGCTGTATCGGTGCTGTTAAGGGGGTAATGTAAGTATGCAGGCATGGACAATGTACAATGCTTTGTAAAGTACATTGTCCATGCCCACATACTTACATTACCCCCTTAACAGCACCGATAACAGCATCGCGGTTGTCAGTGATGTCATGAAGTCTTGGCGGCTTCTTCATTCATCGCGATTGCTTACAGACGCTTGGCACATCAGTCGTCCCGCAGCCTTGTCGGGAAGGAGCCCTTCAGTGTGAAGACGTTGGTGTAAGTCTTGTCGGAATAATCAGCATCATTATTCCGTACCCCACCCAATGGGGTGGATCAGCTGGGGCCTCTGAGGTAGAAGCCCCCTTGCCTCTGACACCCCATAGCTGCCAATAGTTACACCCCTGATTGTTACTATTTTTTAACTTTTTTTTTCTTAGAAAGGAAATGTGCAATATTGGAAGTATATTTGATATAAGTAGGGTAGTTAAGTCATTTATCTCTGCTTAACATAGCTACAGATGAAATGAAATATTATGTTGTGTTATAAAGGGTCCTATACGCTGCACTGTTCTGTCCACACTTTACAGAAATTATTTTTTGTTATACAAAGCTTTTAAAGTGATCCTGTGGGAGGATGTTCAAATCCTGTCTGCTCTATACAAATATTTTATGAAAGATGACTTCCTTTCAATTAGTAACAATATCGAGCTTAATACTTCTGCATTTGTGTTCTGAGTAACTGGGTCTAACGCTGCACCAGAATGGTAACCCTCTTTCATCTGGGGGAAGTGTGATGCACAAAGGTTAATGTTAGAATCTCATTCTGAATAATCACATATCATCTCACGACAGCGAGCCCTTCTGTAACGCAGCAATCTCCAGTGTTAGCAGAATAAATTTGTCTTCCAACGCTGCTTCATAAAAAAATGGACTGTACCCCATATAATAGCATAACTCACAACATTAACAACTGGAAAATCTTGATTGCTTAAGGCACTCCCCCAATCTGTCCAAACGTGGCCCATTTGGCTCTTTACCAGTGGGCCATTTTGGACTCAGTACTGTCCTGCGAAAATCAGGACTATTGGGAGGTTTTACCAGTACACACCCAATCCTTTCAGTTGTTACCCTAATTTGAAATGCTCATGCCCCAATCCAGCAGGCCCAACAAATTTTTACCGCAGGGCTGACCTACAGTGGAGTATGGCTGTTTTAGCAGAATTGGCGAGATCAAGCACCATTTGCGCGGTGCCTCAATCTCATATTGGCGTTTAACCCGGTTTCACCACCACTGAAGTAGAACAGAGGTGGAGTGGTTATTGCAGTGTGGTCTGGCACGTCCACTGTACTTTTGGGGGCTACTGGATTGCACCACATATATCTAAAAGAAACATGCTTCATTGGTATCTCCTGCTGAAGGACTGAATCTACACCATTGAATTATCTTCTGTTATCAACTGTATTATCTTATACACCTTGTGCCTTACATGCCATAAACTTAACAAATGCCCCATGTCATGTAAAATATTAGTGTGAGATCTCTCTTACTTGCCACTATACCAGCCTATCTTAGTGTGTGGAACCATGTACACCTGAAATAAGACACAGACACGGATATTTGAAAAATTAAAGGTCGCTGTTTATTTATTTAAATATTAAACCTACATGGCGGCGGTGAGAGCGTAGCAGTCAGCTATCAACTAATCTTCAACCAATAAACCGTGGGGGACAAACACTCAACCACTAACCAAGAATCTCATTTTTACCAATTCGCCGGGCGCTAATCTGGCATCAGCGTGACTGCTCCCTCCTAGACTCGACATCGCCGTGCCGCGCAAAGCACATCAAGGGACCCTCAGTGCAGTAAGGGTCAAGAGACATGTTCTTTGAAAGGGGCAGTGATGAGCAGCCAATAGGGATAGCACCTTCGACTACTCGCTGACTGCACAGCTCTCCTACCCACTGCGCCTCTTCTGTATAAATGAAGAAATGTTAAAGCATTTTACTAAACCTAAGCAGGGTGGGGGTGGGCGGTATCAGCGACGATCAGGAACTGAAAGACCCAGCATTCCTTGCTCACTGAATTTATACAGAATAAACAAAACCTCCCATCCAATTGGCTGGCTTAATGTAAGCACAATAAAACTTAACCACTAGTGGTATTCAGAGACCCATCGCATCATTTTAAAAGCCCTAAGCTTACTGCTTCACTCATTATTATGAAATTTTACAAAGTAAGAGCACCCCCTTTTTTATCTGGAATTCACATCACACCTTTATCAGACATAAGACATAAGTATATTTATTTCATGGAAAATTGACTTTAAAAAAAATAAAATACTATATATATATATATATATATATATATATATATATATATATATATATATATATATACGTATGTATTTGTTTTACTCTGCCCTTCATGAGTCAAAAAACTTCTTCCTATAGCTCAGTGTTGCCACGCATTTCACCATTTTTTTTAAAATTAAGATTTGACCATTGGTTGGCATTACTATATTTCTTTTTTCTTTTTTGGATGGCAGTAGAAATAGCACCATTTAGCCCTTGATGGTAGCAATCAAAATTATATACAGTGACTTGCAAAAGTATTCACACCCTACAACATTCAAGACCCAGTTTTACTGAGCCTCAATCTCAGCAGCAGTTTTCAGGTTTTTGTGTTTTTGGTTTTTTTAAAAAAATCTGCAGACAATTAATGAAATGTGAGTTTGAAAATTTACTCTAAGAGCCCACTGGTTCACAATAAAAATACTGTCTGTGACAAGCAAGTCGATGTATCGCCCATTATAGGGAAGATATTCTTTTAAAGGCTAGGGGCCTCATTTAGAGTTAGACGCAAATGCAGCCAAATTTGCCCTTGGGCAAACTATGCTGCAATGCTAACGCAATAGATGCAATTCTTTTTGCACGCAGGGAAAATATTGCCTGATTTTGCGTTTTGCATTCAAATACTGGGCAACTTCATTGTGATGCTTTTATAGTTGAGCTAAGTTACGACAGCTCCCAACTCTAATTTGTTCACATATTTTAAATTTGCCCACTCATGCAGCTGGGCAGTATACATAGGTTTATACTGCCCAGCGTTTGCCTTTTCAATTAATGTTGCATGAAAGAATTAGAGCCCTCTACTTAGTTGGAAATCCTGCAGGGATATAACTGCACAGGATTTTCAAGATTTTGAATGGCCATATGGCCATCTGCCCCCAACAATATTACACCCACCCAGGGCCGCCATCAGGGGGTACGGGGGGTACTGTTGTACTGGGCTCGAGCTCACCAGGGGGCCCGATACAACAGGGCAACACAAACTTACCTCGCTGTCTTGCAGTCCGCTGGTCTCCGCTGGTCTCCACTCAGTGTGACAGCCAGGCACCAGAATGCGATCGCAGGGGTGGAGGAATCATTCATCTGCGATCATGTGATCCTCCCTTGTCACTGATGGTGTGGTGTGACCTGACGTCACACCACTGTTACCGCCGCCGCAGAGGAGGAAGAAGAAGAAGGAGCAGAAGCAGAAGAAGAAGAAGAAGAAGAAGAAGAAGAAGCAGCAGCAGAAGGAGCAGCGGAGCAGCAGCTGCAACACCTCTAACTGTAAGTATATTTTAAATATTTTATTTTTCTGTTTGGGGGGGGCTCATCGGGAAGGGGGGGCCCTGTGATTTCTGATGGCGGCCCTGCACCCACCAACCAACATCAGCTCCCTCCCAAAGTTAAAAAGACTTTAGCACAATATTGACCAACCTGACCTAGGTGCCTGAACTACCTATTTCATGCTCAGTAGCTGCATGTCTTAATTTAGCATTAGTTCACCCTATGCTTCCAGGCCACATAGCAGTGCATAGGCTACTATACCCAGGGGAGCCAAAAGGGGGTAAGATGGGTACAAAGTACCCAGCAGGCCTCTTGTGGGGGCCTGCGGTAGGCGCCCATGGTTGGGAGCGAATGGTGGAATCACCCGGTGCCCAATGCTTCAGCTCAATCCCCATCTGAACCAGATTATAAGCAGGGACAGTTGTCTGCACAGATGAATAGCTGTCAATAGATCATGCTTGCCAACCTTTGAAGAGTGGATTCCGGGAGATCCCGGGCAGGGGGCATGCTTGGAGGGTGGGAAGGGGCGGGGCACGGTCAATCGCATCATTTTGACCCTACCCCTGCAGCAAAAATGTCATTTTGTCGCGGGGGCGGGGTCAAAATGACGCGATTCACCGCAAATCGCATCATTTTGGCGAGTAAATTGCAGTATGCGGGATACTTGCCTGCTCTCCTGGGAGTCCAGGAGACCTACCCAGATTTCAAGAGTCTCCCGGACATTCCAGGAGAGTTTGCAAGTATGCAATAGATCCATGCGGTCATACAAGGCTGAGAAAGCAGCAACAGCATTTTCTGAATGGGGTGATCTGCATGGCTACACCCGCTTATGCTGTGCATGCAGCCTAAACGGGTGGACTCAAGAAGATACTGTACCAGGCCTAAGGTTTCTCTCATGACCCTGGCTATATCTATAGTCACCCTGTTGAGGCACTACCAGCCATACTGGATAACCTAGCTTTTATTCACACAGAGGACTTAGGACTTGCCCTCTGTATAAACTTGGATTGGAGCGCTCCTGCTGGCTGTATTTTAAATTTGCACATCTTATTCATTGAGCCAGGAGATAATATCGCTAGTCTTTATGTAGGTGGTATTCAATTACCTGCCAAGTGTCTCCGGAATGTCCGTGAAACACTTTGCCGGTGGAGATTTGACAGAAATCTCTGCTTATTTTTTCTTTCATGGGAAAATGAGTGAAGATTTCTTCCGTAATTGTCGTCAATTTGCGTGATGCGATGTCTGCACCCCACATCGCTGGCAATTGAATTCCCCCATAGAGTGTTTATATCTGAAGTTCTTCTAAGACATAGCTATACCTAGTATTGCTGTATGGGAACAGACATATACAGGTAACCTTAAAAATGTAAATAAAAATGATTATTGTGCCTTGAATGGAAAATAAACCTTATTACAAAGGGAAAAAAGACATAGAAGAAAAAAACACATGATGATTTCACATTGGCAAATATTAGTCCTAACAAGGTGCCCACCAGAAACACAATTCATGTAAGTGACGTCTGCTACCTTTGATCACAGCGATATCCTTCTTGTTATTTTCCATGTGCAGTTTCTACTCATTATTTGCCGAGATTAACTAAGGCCATAACTTAATTAAATTCAAACTTGATACAAGATCATTCATCTGTTCACTCGTGTTCCTGTTTACTGCCGCTGAATGATTTTTCGAGCTGTGTAAATGAACATTTATTAGAGATAAGGATTCTTATTTGTGCCAGGGAGAAAGAATTCTACGTTCTGGGTCAAGGTTATTGAGGTCAATCACTGCAAAATGCTGACAGAATGCCTCTTGAGGGAGCAATCTGTATCTCTCATCTAACAGTGCAGTCATAGAATAGACTGTCTGCTCTGGGCTGAATTACAGAGCAAAATCAATGGATTCCATCAAAATATCTAAAAATGAACCCGCATATAGCAATGTTAAAGCCTGTATTGCCAGACAAAGTCCCATCATTTAGGAGAATGCTTTTAACTGGGAAAAAAATCTAGCAGAGAACTGATTCTACATTACCTTAATATTCATAGTTGAATAATTATTGGTTTGTTACACATGTTAATTGCTGGGTAACACTATCAACAAAATTATGAATACTTTTATTTTTAGCCTGTTATCTCTGCATGGATAATGAAAGAGTTAATTCAGTTTGTGCAGAAAAATATTGTTTAGGGTACAGGCCTACAGCTTTGCAAGTAACAACAGGCTTTAGTTTTATTACCAAGGTTCAAGGACATGCAAGAACTGAAACTATGATTTGTAACAGTTATGTCCAGTTTCACAAGACATGTATATCCTTCTTTGTTCTTTGTAATATTTGGTGATGTTGGATTTTGTGATTCATGCTTGCGCAGTGCTAAAATGTGTACGTGACTAAAATGTTATATATAGATGATGATTTGTTTTGATAAATTCAGAGCATATACTACACCCCATCTGTGTGTGTATTTATTGTCTCTCCGGCCCTTATGATATATCTTATCTGATCACTGGCCACTGAACAAATATCGCTATCAATAGATAAGTCCAGTTGGAAGCATTTGATGTTCCAGTAAACTATTTACAGACACAATTAGGTGAGTATAGCAGTTGCCCTTAGCTCACATGAGGTGCAATGTCTAGTGGGTGTTTGGTCTATAGCAGGAACCCCAACACGGAGGTAATGGGCTTCACTGAGACACCCCTATGTTTTAGTTCTCAGGCTAATCCCACTACGTAACATTTGACCAGGTGACTGTAGGACAAGACAAAGACTAAATCTGAAAGAAGCCAAATGTCTGGATGGGCAGTTCAAACTTGGAGATGGAATATAGGCCAATGGTCAGGATATCAAGCAGGGTGGTGTCGACAGTATCCGTCTGACCCGGTTACAGACAGGAAGTCAGCACAGAGAAGGGCAGGCACAGAAAAGATGGGGATCTAGTCAAATCAGTAATGGGAAGTTAGATGAACTTCCAAAAAGTAGCAAAAAAGTAGTGAAGATACCTGTTGCTCAGGTAATGTGTTCTGAGTGTATGTTTACATCCAGTGCCGCCTGTTGTCAGCCAACATGACAAGTGAGGCCTGTCAGAGTCCCCTTGGAGATTCATCTGGGCAGAAGTATAATTTCAAGTATCAGGACTTATTTCAGTAAAGTAGTTCCCACTTTGTGTTCCACTGAATTAGGAGTATTACACCTATAAAGGATCATTTGTGAACTGCAAGACTGTGCACCAGTGATTTTTTCCTCCTTCTGTTGCACAATGACCCAAGTGTCAATATGAAGTCAACTGTGGGGCTGCCAATTTGTGCTCCTTCTGCTGGTTGTTGCTGGGTGGACTGGGGACATTCCTTATTAAATGCAGACTAGATGCAGTAATGTGACTGATAGTGGGCTTACATGCATATATTAGATTTCATGTAAGACAGGATAGTGAATTTATCTTCACAAGATGTAGAACATGCATTCCGGGGATAATCCAGGTTTAGTGGGCGGCTGTAGAGCCCCCTTTCCTCTGCAAAACTACCAGAATTTTAGATGTCCCCAGAGGTGCTAGTAATTGGGCCTATACTTCCAATGGGAGAGCTGTTGCACCAGTCTAGCATACTTTATACAGGAAAGTACATGACTAGTATGTAATGCCCTCTTGTTGATGCATGGAGAGGATCTGATACAACACTTGCAGGACTGTGTTCTTCTGAACAATGGGGATCCCCAAAGCTTTGATTATGGGTGGTCGGGGTATTGATTAAAATGTGACATTTGAGTGGACATTTCTTTTAAAATGATTTAGGATCAGAATGCTCAGTATGAGCTAAATGGTTTTCCCATCAGAAAACTCAGTGTGACCAGAAAAACAACCAATCAGACTGCTGAATGAGGGATATTATGTTTGTTATTATTATTGATTTGTAAGATACCAAAATGCTCCTCAGTGCAGGACAATGGGGAAATCAGGACATACATAAAACAAAGACATAAGGCAGACAAAATAAATGCAGACATGAAAGCAAAGGGTAGGAAAGGTTCTGTTCATGAAAGAGCTTACATTCTAATTGGAAGAGAGGACAGCTGAGACAAGAGAAACAAGTGTGGCTCAGAGTGGAGATTGGGACAGGTGTGAGGGTGCACTAGTGGGTAATATAGGTGGGAGTAGGGTAGACTCTAATAAAGAGATGAGTTTTCAGAGAGCGTTTAAAGATTTGATTGCTGTAGGAGTCTGATCGGGTGTGGCAATGAATTCTATCCTTGGATAATGGCACATGAACAGTCTTGTAGACGACAATGAGAGGTGGTTACCAGAGACCATGCGAGCTGCAGGTCAGAGGTGGATCTAAGAGGTTGAGTATTTTGAGTTGAGGGCTTTGTAGGTAAGGGTTACTTAAAACAACCTATTAAAATAATTCTATCGTATTCAAATAAGCATTGTCTAAGCGATTGTGTTGTGTTTCCAAAGCACAAAGTAATTTATTTTTTGCAGATGTAAAATTTAACAGTTCAATACATAATTATAATACAGTACAGCCAATACCAAAAGATACATACATGTATCCCAGCTGCGCTCCCACTGGTACCAGCGTACAGTACTTCACTCCAGAATACTGTGGTCAGAGAAGACTGAGGCCAGTGCCAGTTAGAGCTGTATTATATACACTCAGTGTTACAGTGAAAACAATGCAGATGATGTGGCTTGCTTCTATTAGTCCAGGTATCAGGAAGGTCCAGAGTGCTGGAGGTCATAGGCCAGTTCAAACCAAAATATCCAAAGGTGGGAATCATCTCTCCAGTGGTTGTGCTCTGACTTTTCCGCCAAGAACCCAGTAACAACTAGTCTATTAGCATTTTATAGTCAGTATTTCTTTAAACATTTATTCCCTAACATCACTAACTAGAGTATGCAATGTTTTGATCTTTTCGGCGAAGCAACCGGGTAACTGCTGATGAATAGGGGATTAAAATGATACCAGACATGACACGTTTCCTGTAACCTGAACCTTAAATGTACACTAAAGTGTACATATAATCATAATATATAAACTAATAATAAACTAAATACTATCTGCTCACAAATCACTGTGGAATGGAATCAATATAAATATGAAATATATAAATAACTAAATGTTGTAGTGCGAGTGTGTGCGTGTGTATTTTACCACGTGATTGCGCCATGCCACGTGTAGCGTGGCATACTGAGTGCAATCGCACGATAAAACAATATTAACCAATATACTTTCGTTCATCCAATTATACGACTTCGATAAACCATCCCAATAAAATCAAGTCAGGGTGTTCAGGGTCTTAAAATCCAATAAAAAACGCCAGAGTAATTTGTGTCTCAGGTCTCAGTCATGTTACTGGGTATCATTAACTTAATACAAATTTGTGTTTGTAGCTCTAGTATAGATTATGAAGACCATCAGGAGTGTAGGCTAGTTCCTCCCTTGTAGTACTTATAGGAAGACAGTACATCTGGACAGGAGTTAAATATATCAGACAATTTCTTTCTGAATAAAATAATTATTCATCTTCTGTTTTCTATCTCTAACACTAATAATGTTAATTAAATACAGCCTGCAATGTTTTCCCAACACTCATATCTATCAAATGTAATTCTAGATAGCAAACAATGAACTAATGGGTGTTAATATTCTGTAGTCAGAGTTACGTACTGTATATCTCTCTGTCTAATGCACAGAAATCGTTCATCTAATGCTGAATTGTACATTCCTTGTACATCATATAGCACCTATGATGTTTGTGCAAGAGATTACAAAGTGTCATAGTGACACCTTTACAGGGCTGTCAAGTCAAGATTTGTTTTTGTTCCGCAATATCCTATATTTCATGAGATCAAAAGATTTGAAAATTTGCAGGTTAAACTCCTTCCACCCACTGTCACTTTGGCTACGCCGGAAAGTTGTCCTGCTCACCAGTTTTTTTACAGTACACTGATTGGCAGATAATACCTGCCAGTAACCAATTAAAATGCTGGGATGAATGGCTGACGCTATTCACCAACCAGAGTGCGAGATGCAATCTAATGAGTATGATAAGCTGAAGCTGTAAGTTGTAGATAGACAGATAAAGACAGCAGGATAGGTAAGTGAACTATTGGGGTCTGTATTGTGTCATCACCAGAGATCTTTGGTCTGCATTGTTTTGCCACTACAGATCTGGGGTCTGTATGGCATTGCCAACATTGTAGTACTGTAAGAGATTTGGGGCTCTGCATTGGATATCCACTAGGTATATGGTATCAGTATTGAAAAGCCATAAGACATTTGGGGTTCTGCAAAATAAGACCACCTAAGATTTGGGGGGGGGGGGCATGGTAACATTGACTATAGGGCTGTTGGTGTATACTGGCCATTAATAAGCATTGTGTTATGTGGTCACTGGAAAGCTCTCTGTTTTATATATTGGTTTCTAAAATGATGCTCTCTATATTGTATATCAGTCACTAAGTTAGGTACTGCATTGAATATGGGTCAGATAGGTCTCTGTTGCATTTGTTTATAAATGTTCAGAAAAAAATTGATCTGGAATTTATTGGCTGCTTTAAACAACGCCCAGCTTTCCTGAGGTGTGCGAAACGTGCTTGATTTTCTCCCACATTAGTATCATCCTAGGTTAACATCTCTGTCCTTATCCAATGACTCCCTCACAACTGTCCCAATCTTGACTCTGAACCATATTTGCTCCTCCTGTTTCAGCTGTGCCGTCTTCCACATAGCATAAATAGCTCTCTAATTATCAGGGTCCTTCATACCTTTTGTTTTCATGTGTGCATTTATTTTGTCTACCTTGTATATACTGTTTTCCCTACTGTATGGCACTTCAGATCACTGTGGTGACTTATAAATCTACCATAATAATAACAATAATAATAAAAATAATGACTCTTTATTATTCATCATATAAGGCTGAGTTACATTACTTTTCTTTCCTAATGATAAAGTATGTCCTTGTACAGATTAAACATACAGGGGCATATTCAATTCCGATCCCGATTCGCGGGATCGCGCCGGAACGGCCGCGAACCTAATCTGCGGTACCGCAATAACGTGGATTTTCGTTCGCAGCCCATAGGGCTGCGTACGAAAATACGCGTTATTGCGATACCATATTACCGGCAGTAGTGCGCATTTTCCACGATAACGCGCGTTACCGCGGATCGGATCGGAATTGAATATGCCCCACAATATGCTACTTAGACTATAGACACAATTCTGTGTTTTCTGAAATCATCACCAGAGCACTAGTTTGAGCAGTTTGAGGCCTTCTACCAACTATGAGCAGTTTGTTGCCTTCTATCAACTATGAGCAGTTTCAGACCTTCTACCAACTATGAGCAGTTTGTTGCCTTCTATCAACTATGAGCAGTTTCAGACCTTCTACCAACTATGAGCAGTTTCAGACCTTCTATCAACTATGAGCAGTTTCATACCTTCTACCAACTATGAGCAGTTTGTTGCCTTCTATCAACTATGAGCAGTTTCAGACCTTCTACCAACTATGAGCAGTTTCAGACCTTCTATCAACTATGAGCAGTTTCAGACCTTCTATCAACTATGAGCAGTTTCAGACCTTCTATCAACTATGAGCAGTTTCAGACCTTCTATCAACTATGAGCAGTTTCAGACCTTCTGACAACTATGAGCAGTTTCAGACCTTCTACCAACTATGAGCAGTTTCAGACCTTCTACCAACTATGAGCAGTTTCAGACCTTCTACCAACTATGAGCAGTTTCATACCTTCTGACAACTATGAGCAGTTTCAGACCTTCTACCAACTATGAGCAGTTTCATACCTTCTACCAACTATGAGTAGTTTCAGACCTTCTACCAACTATGAGCAGTTTCAGACCTTCTACCAACTATGAGCAGTTTCAGACCTTCTACCAACTATGAGCAGTTTGTGGCCTTCTATCAACTATGAGCAGTTTCAGACCTTCTACCAACTATGAGCAGTTTCAGACCTTCTACCAACTATGAGCAGTTTCATACCTTCTGACAACTATGAGCAGTTTCATACCTTCTGACAACTATGAGCAGTTTCAGACCTTCTACCAACTATGAGCAGTTTCAGACCTTCTGACAACTATGAGCAGTTTCATACCTTCTACCAACTATGAGCAGTTTCAGACCTTCTACCAACTATAAGCAGTTTCTGACCTTCTGACAACTATGAGCAGTTTATGGCCTTCTATCAACTATGAGCAGTTTCATACCTTCTGACAACTATGAGCAGTTTCATACCTTCTACCAACTATGAGCAGTTTCAGACCTTCTGACAAATATGAGCAGTTTCATACCTTCTACCAACTATGAGCAGTTTCATACCTTCTGCCAACTATTAGCAGATTGAGACCTTCTACCAACTATGAGCAGTTTGTGGCCTTCTATCAACTATGAGCAGTTTGAGACCTTATACCAACTATGAGCAGTTTGTGGCCTTCTATCAACTATGAGCAGTTTGAGGCCTTCTACCAACTATCAGCAGTTTGAGGCCTTCTACCAACTATTAGCAGTTTGTGGACTTCTACCAACTATGAGCAGTTTGTGGCTTTCTACCAACTATGAGCAGTTTGTGGCCTTCAACCAACTATGAGCAGTTTGAGGCCTTCTACTAACTATGAGCAGTTTGCTCAAATGTTATGCTTGCAATATAAGGTGTCCAAAAGAATGTTGATAATCGTAAAAGTTGTACCCCTGCTCATTTGCAAGTTCTAGATTATGGCTGTTTGTCTGAAAAACCCCATTAACATACAAAAATTAAAAAGCTTCCAAAACACTAAAATATGCTATACTTGCTAAAAAACAAACATGTTTATGACAGTTTTATGATTGATATGAGAAGAATACAGTAGATATCATTGGACTCTTCTCACTTCTGCCCACCTGGTCTTTAGTAATCGAAGCAGCATGTTGACCACCAACAACACACTGCCAGCGGAAGAGTGAGCTGAGCAGCGGTGGATGCAAAAGACATTGGTTTGTGTGAACGCCAAACCCCAGGTAAGTAACCCTTTGGGACAGGCTTTTATTTAGGGTATTGCACACAAAACTGAGTTGTCACGACTGGCTGGAATTATGCTTTAAGTTATGCAAGAGCTGCGATGAAACCTTCAATAAAATTCTCACTCCGGCAAACATTCTATTAGGAATGCAGACGGAACCTCTTGAACACATGTACTAAATGATCCATTTAACAATGCTCACATCATAATTCTATTACAGTTTCATGATTGGTATGAGCCATATGTAGCATATATTAAAGCAATGTTATGAAAGTGCATAAATATTCTGGAATCGCCGAGGAATGACATTTCGCACATTTAATTTTGAAAAACTGCTTTGCTCTTATCAGTTTTCCGAAGCCAAAATCCACACTAGAACTGACATTTGGAAGGTACAACTTTAATATAAAAACACTAATCTAGATGCATGCCAATGCCGCTGACTGCAGTAAATTCAAAACAGAAGAGAGTTGAGAAATCGCCGAAAATAATACAATGTAATGGAAAGTCTCAAGGGCAGCTGCAGTAATGCATGATTTTCATTAGACTCCAGCTAGGTGTACTGCAGAGAAAATGGGCCGTACCTCCTCTGTCTGAGGTTACCTCTTTCCATTGTTCTATAGCCTGAACATCAGTCTTGCTGAAATATCACATTCTCCGATCACTGATCTGTTTCCTAGGGTCTATTGTGAAATAACAAATTGTCAACAAAAGCCAAAGATGCTTGGCACGCCAATAAATCAGCACAAATAATTTGCTTGAATACAAGGCAAATAAACAATATGAACTGTGAAAATAAATACATTCTCTTCCAAGAATTATAGTGCATCTGTGTAGATGAAGAGTGCTAACGATTATTATTGTCTATGACTGGCTTAACATTAATCAAGGTAATGATGTGTTTTGTGGCCAGACATTGAGATTTTCATTTCGTTAGAGGTGAACTATAGAACAATGACTACACGGCAGGTCTTCAGAGACAAAAAAATGTCACTTGATGTCTATGGGGTGCTCTTTGTCTACAACATTGAGCATATACCTGCAAATAATTAGCTGTCGTGACACAAAATAAATCTCACTCTTTTGCACATTAATTTTGTAACACAGAACTTAATCCAGATACACAACCTCTGAGGCTATAAAAAATATTTGGGGGTAAATGTATGAACATGCGGGTTCTTCAACACCCGCGTGTTCAGCCTGTTCGGCGATTAAATTTCAAGCGGTGTTGCATCCCTTTTCAATGCAACACCGCTTGAAATTTAATCGCCGAACAGGCTGAACACGCGGGTGTTGAAGAACCCGCATGTTCATACATTTACCCCTTGATGTCAGAAAATGTTGGGGTACAGTATAATGGCTTTTGTGTCACAAAATCAATTCTACCTACCACAAAATATATTTTGTGGCACAAAATCAATTCTTCGCACTACAAAATATATTTGGTGTCGCAGAATAAAAGGGTACACACAAAATGAATGTTCTTGCTGAAATTATTTTGGGTCCCAAAATCAAATGTATGGTAGAAAATAATGCTTTTACACGACAAAGTTGATTTGTATCAGAAAACACAAATTTAAAACACAAATTCTCATTTGAAGAATTAACTAAACTGTGCTTCATAGCCAGATATTATACAGGCCTAACTGTGCGACACCGTTGCACCCATGGAATGTCCTACGTGCGTATTGTTCACTGTTATTACTAAATTTGTTTATTGACTTTTATTCTGCTTTTAGAACCTGATATACATGAAATACACATGCACTATTGCAAAGGATTGAAATGTACACTGTGGGGGGTATTCAATTGTCCGCGGGTTCGAGCACGGAAAAACTAATACCGTTAATACGGTAATCGCTTGCTGGATTTTAGCTCAGGGAGCTGCAAGCTGAAATCCAGCGAGTAAATTACCATATTAACGGTTTTACCACGCAGGATTACCGTAATAATGGTAATCCTGCGCGGACTGCGGGATTTTCGGCAATCCCGCAAACAATTGAATATGCCCCTGTGTGTCTGTAGTTTTTAGGCATACAACAAAACAGCCTGCATGTTAACTAACTACAAAGTAACCATTACATGTATTTCATAGGTGTCAGGTTCTCAAAGTGCAATAAACGTCTATAAATAAATAGTATGTGATATTTCAGTTGTTCACTTTTATTTGTCTTTTAAACACGGACATACATGGAATATTAAACACACATTATGTGCCCGCAATTCCACAATCACACAATACACTGGTATGGTGTTTATATGTTCTCCCCGTGTTTGCGTGGGTTTCCTCCGAGTGCTCCGGTTTCCTCCCACACTCCACAAACATACTGGTAGGTTAATTGGCTGCTAACAAATTGACCCTAGTCTGTGAGTCTGTCTGTCTGCTTGTGTGTGTGTGTTAGGGAATTTAGACTGTAAGCTTTCAATGGGGCAGGGACTGATGTGAGTTCTCTGTACAGCGCTGCGGAATTAGTGGCGCTATATAAATAAATGGTGCTGATGATGATGATGATGATGTTGGCAATTTTCAAAGAGGAGAGTTGGCATGTGCGTAGCTTTGTGCCTGGCATCTGCCCAATATGAAATGTGCTGCGAGGAGGGCTGTAACCAGATCCCGTGTGACAGGGGCGACCGCCCAGGGCGCATCGCTGAAGGGGGGCGCAATTTAGGAATATTTTAGGTTAATTTGGTTAAAATTGAGGGCTAGGGGGGCGGCACTTGTCTTTCTCGCCCCAGGCGCTAGAATTCTAAGTTACGGCTCTGGCTGCGACTCTACCTGTTAGTAAATCATCCCTAGTGAGTGATCAACATATATTCTTATGATTTTGTTACCTATTTTAAAAACTAGGTAATTCTGCTAATATTTAGATGATACCATCATTATCCTTCATGGAGCATCCTCAAGTGTCCAATTTGTCGCTCACCTCGTTACTGATGTATCTCTGAGTGAACCTGTCCAGGTGGAGTTGTTCTGCAAGCAGCAATCTTCTTACACAGCCCGGAACAAATCAGTGGAGATGAACCATTCAGATTTATGCAGTAAGCCTAAAACAGGAATAATTTGGAAGGGAAGAGAGCCAGGGGGATTCAGGCTCAGTAGAATGACCTTTTTAAAATGGGTACAATATACCACATAGCAGTGCTACATAAAAAGACCATGATTTTCATATTTGCCCTAATTGGGCAACTTTGCTCCCCCTGCCCAATGCGCCAGACCTGCATATGACCAACTTCAATTATGTTGCATTTGATTTAAAGAAGTAAATTACTTTTTTCCAGTAGTTAACTGTTCAAGGTTGCAGGGTGTAATCTATAATTCATTCATTCTCACATTATTTTATGTAAATATAGGGTTCCCACCCACCCCCCAAAAAAGCTGACGTAAGTCCCTGCTTCTCAATGACTGTGATCTGGGGACCGAGACTTGCATTAGTCGCTCACACAATCACAGGTGTTTTCCCATGCTGGCCATTTGTGGCTAAAGGTAGTCCAGGTCAATTCACGTCATTCAGCGGTGAGCGATCAAACTGAGCTGTTGAGCCTTATTTTGTTTTCACATTACAAAGACAGAATAATTTGCCATTATGTCATATTAAATAATGAAAAGAGAAGATTCTATTTTATAATAACAGGATTATGGAGAGAGTTGTGAGGATTTGGGGAGAGTTTTATTCAAAATACACGTCCCAGCATGCATTAAAAGCCTTTGAGTGGGAGGGAATGCTGGTGCTTGCGGTTGAAAGAACACAAGCATGCCCTTGTCAATGGCTGCCA